>NC_059292.1:30316542-30334042 GCF_017591435.1 Portunus trituberculatus | reverse complement strand
TTACTACTACTACTACTACTACTACTACTACTACTACTACTACTACTACTACTACTACTACTACTACTACTACTACTACTACTACTACTACTACTACTACTACTTCTACTAATACTACTACTACTACTACTACTACTACTACTACATCCACAAGAAGCTATTTCCTACATCAGTTTCATACCCAAAAGGAAAGAATAAATAAAGTCTTGCCCTGTGATCGTCCGCAACAAAAAGGGCAGGCAATAATCAGATTGTCTCCCAAACACCCTGAGGGGCTCGTCCAAGTGCACTCACGCATACAGGCCACCGCGCCGGGGCAGCTGCGATAAACAAACACGTAATTTCACCGCCGGCAACTCTGCAAATCACGTTTTTCTGATACTATTGGCTTGTCATTTAACGTCACTGCGTTTGATTCTGCTAGCATTGACTTCGGTTCAGGCGATGCATTTTTTTTTTTTGTGTGTGTTTACTTTTATTGTTGTTGGTGGTGGCGGTGGTGGTGATGGTTGGCTTGATTATTCATTTCACTACCGCTTCATCAATCAAAGACAATTAATAAACCAACATAATAAACACTGAAAACTAACACGTTGAAGAAGCAATAAAAAAAAAGAAGTAACTTGTAGAGCAAAACTACCTGTGAAATTAAATACCTTTTACACTAAATAGAATGTACTGTGCCGTACGTGAAATCCAACCCTCAGTCTCCTTTTAATACAGCTCATTATACTTTAAGTCCCTTCCTTCGTACCACCCGTTCTTTCCCTTCCCTTACACCAATGCCCGTCTGACTCCCTCCTTCCCTCCCTCCCTCCTGAGAGCCGATCGATCACCACCACCGTGCCGCCGACGTCGTGAGCTCAAGCCGCGGCCGCCGAGGTTGGGACGCGGACAGATCGAGTCGCTAGGACTATTATGCGAGAACAAAAGAATCAGTTGGACATCTGTTTGCCTTATAGGGGAAGGATGCCACAGTGTTCAATAGCGGGGGTGTTTAGGTGACCCCCTACCTCCGCCTGCCCTTACCCGACACCCGGCAGGAGGAGGAGGAGGAGGAGGAGGAGGAGGAGGAGGAAGGGAAGGCTAGGTGACCCGGTGAGGAGTAGGGTAAGAAGGAAGAAGACAAAGGAGTGAGAGAAAAAGATGGAGGAGCAAGAGGAAGGTAGAAGGGAAGGAGAAGGGGAAGGGCACGGGATCACTGGTGTAGGGTTAGGTGGGGCCGGCTGGTGATCTATCAGCTGATGGATCTAAAAGGAATATGAAGATGTAGCGAAGACGTGGACGTAAGGAAAAGGAATAATAACTGAGACTAAGCCGTGATTAATGGACCTGGTTACTGTCAGACGTGGGGTGTGAGGGAGGGAGGGAGTGCTGGTGTTAGGGTGGCGGGTTGGAGAGATGAGTGGGTGGGTGGATGCGTGGGAGGTGCTGGGGGTACCGGAGAGCAGAAAGGGGTAGGGGAAAAGTATATGTATGGAGGTGTGTGTGTGTGTGTGTGTGTGTGTGCGTGTGTGTGTGTGTGTGTGAAAGGATGGTGATTTGGTGATATGAGAGCGAAACGAGATGTGGAAATCGTTCGTGTGTGTGTGTGTGTGTGTGTGTGTGTGTGTGTGTGGTGACTCGCAGGTCGCCCCTCTGAGTAATGACTCTAGATACTCATTGAGACGGATGGCCCTCACGTTCTCCCTCCCTCTGCTTCCCTCCCGCTCCCTCTCCCTCCCTCTCTCCCTCTCTCTAGCTCCTCATCACTTTACCTTTTCGCAGCCACTCGTCCCCTATTCCCTTTTTATTACACCCCTGAAAATCAAACATATGATAATCCACATTCAGCCATTAAACCACGTAGTAATATTCAATTAGAAGTATAAGGTGTACGGGGCTGGGTGATTAACACTTTTAATCTCACCATATCTTTTTCCTATTTCTACCTAATCACCCTTCACCTTAATTAACTTGATAAACACGGGTAATTATTTCTCCCGGATCTCTAACTATATCGATTATGTAGTAGTTTTAGAAGTGAGGGTTGAAAAGTGTTATTGGTTAGTGAGTTATGGTTGGAACAGCCCAATTACAGCATCATCTGAGTGTGCTAGTGGTATTTTGCAACCCTCCCGCCTTTTACCTTTAATTAAACCACCTATACCTGGCAGGCCGTGAGCTGCTGTATCTCTGTCCCTCTTCAGTGCAACTCAATATAACTTTCTCCTTTTATTTGTCACTGCGTACTTCTATGGTCCGTCTTCAGAAACGCTTTGCTCTCTACCCATGATTGTTTTCCGAGACCACAGAGAGGATTAGCGGGGTATTTTATAGTGTTTCCCCAGTTAATAAATCTTGTCATTCTGCCTCTAGAACCATAAAAATACATTAAAAATTTTGTGTAAATTTGAATAAACTCGCTTGAAATAGTGGAGGCGAAGCATAGAATTTTTTTTTATACCATGTGTTTAAGAATACGAACCTACAATATGTCGCAGAATTATTAGAGTGACACAGTGGAAGGTAAAGAAATATATATACTGAGAGATAAAGGAAAGATAAAGTATGAGAAGCGAATATTGAAGGGATTGTTTTTTTAGGCTGTGATTGAATTGCACATACATGGAGGGAAATAATGATGATTATGATGATGATGATGATGATGATGGTAATTCCTGCATTTCGTCATTTTTATCTCCATACCTACATCTTTCCTCCTCCTCCTCCTCCTCCTCCTCCTCCTCGTCTTCTTCTTCCTTCTGCTTCTCTCTTCTTTTTTTCCTTCTTGTCTCTTTGCCCCTCCTGCTTCTTTTGATCCCAGCGTCATACTTCTTTCCTACTCTCGCCTCTTCTCTACATGTCTCCTCCATTTCTACTACTCTCTCTCTCTCTCTCTCTCTCTCTCTCTCTCTCTCTCTCTCTCTCTCTCTCTCTCTCTCTCTCTCTCTCTTCCTGCTTTGTTTGCTTTGTTTTGCCTTCTCTTATGTAGTGACGTGAATGTTCATGATTTAAGGGTGTACTGTGTGGGATATCTGGTTTGTTGTCTTTTTTGTTGTCGGTGTTTGGTGTTTGGTGTTTGTCAGGTGTGTGTGTGTGTGTGTGTGTGTGTGTGTGTGTGTGTGTGTGTGTGTGTGTGTGTGTGTGTGTGTGTGTTGTTTATTGTGTATGTAAGTTTTGGTAATTTGTCTTTTATTATATTGAAGCTTCCTTTCTTTCCTTCTATTCGTATAATTCGGTTTTGCTTTCTATTACTTCAACTTTCTTTTTTTTTTTTTTTGCATCCTCTATTGTTATTGTTTCTTCTTCCCTACCTTGTCTCATCTTGTTTCCTCTCCTGACTGTCTTTTCCATCCGCTTTTTATCTTTTGTTTCCTCTTTTCACGGACATCTCACCGTAGGCTCTCTTTCCTTTCGCTGTTGCGTAGTCCTCAAATCTACCCTTTCTCCTAAGCTCTCTCTCTCTCTCTCTCTCTCTCTCTCTCTCTCTCTCTCTCTCTCTCTCTCTCTCTCTCTCTCTCTCTCTCTCTCTCTCTCTCTGGCCTTTCCCTTCCTTCCTCCTTTGCGCCGCGATCAATTATTATAAGAAAAGTCATCTTAAGGAGCCATCTCCAGTGGATTATCGAGCCCATAACCAAATCTTGGTGGGTGAGGGAGCCGCCTCCTGCCACCGGTGTCACAGCCACGGCCGCCCGATGTTGGCAGGTTTTTTCAATTAAAGTCATCGATTTTACCATCAAGAAGACATAAAAGAGCAGAGGAGGAGGTGTGGTGGTGGTGGTTGATGGCTGAAGAGGAAAAGGGAGAAGAGGAAGAAGAGGAGGAGGAGGAGGAGGAGGAGGAGGAGGAGGAGGAGGAGGAGGAGGAGGAGGAGGAAGAGGAGGAGGAGGAGGAGGAGAGGGAAGAAGAGCAGGAGATGGTAGTGGTAGTGGTGGTGGTGGTGGTGGTGGAAGCCGTGAAAGAAGTAAGATGAGGAGTTTGGAAAAGAAAAGAAAGGAATGACGGTGTGTATGTTGTTGTTTTAGGAGAGAGAGAGAGAGAGAGAGAGAGAGAGAGAGAGAGAGAGAGAGAGAGAGAGAGAGAGAGAGAGAGAAATGCAGCGCTCTCTGTAGTGGTGGTTATAGTGGTGGTACTCGTGCGGAAGAAGCAGAGACAGTGGGGAAAGCAAACAACAGAGAAAAAGAGAGAAAGAAAAAAAAAGAGTGGCAGGGAAGACGAAGAAGAGGAGGAGGAAGTGGAGAATCAGGAGGAGGAGGAGGAGGAGGAAGAGGAAGATGTGGTGGTTGTAGCTTAGTGTGCCAGGGATGGTGAAATGAAAAATCAAGAGAGAGAGAGAGAGGAATGATGATGATGAAGGTGGAACAACTGCGACATTGAGTGTGGAACAAGGAAAGGGCGGGAGGTAAATGGAGGGAGAGAGTGCATGGCCCGCTTGTGTGTGTGTGTATGTGTGTGTGTGTGTGTGTGTGTGTGTGTGTGTGTGTGTGTGTGTGTGTGTGTGTGTGTGTGTGTGTGTGTGTGTGTGAGAGAGAGAGAGAGAGAGAGAGAGAGAGAGAGAGAGAGAGAGAGAGAGAGAGAGAGAGAGAGAGAGAGAGAGAGAACCCAAGTACACAAAAGAAAAACAGTGGATTGTGATGGAGGTAACAGAAACAAAAATTTGGTGGACTCTGAATAGCCAAGAGTTGTTTTACGAGGAGAAAGAGAAATTGAATCCTTAAATATGATTCACAATATAGAAATTTGAATAGATTGTCACATTATGGCGATATTATGAAACAGTTTTTCTCATTATTTTTTTTTCTACCTACACTGTTGCTGCTACTATTAATTAATACTACTGCTATTACTGCATCTATTATTACTATTACTACTTATTTTTTATTTTCATCTTCCTTCCGTTCTTCTTGTTCTTCATCTTTTCTTTCTTTCTTTCTTCCTCTTCTTTTTTCTTTTTATTTCTTTTTTCTTCTTTTCTTCTTCTTCTTCTTCTTCTTCTTCTTCTTCTTCTTCTTCTTCTTCTTCTTCTTCTTCTTCTTCTTCTTCTTCTTCTTCTTCTTCTTCTTCTTCTTTTTTTTTTCTTCTTCTTCTTCTTCTTCTTCTTCTTCTTCTTCTTCTTCTTCTTCTTCTTCTTCTTCTTCTTCTTCTTCTTCTTCTTCTTCTTCTTCTTCTAATTTTTCTTCTTCTATTATTTATTTTTCTTTTCTTCTTCTTCTTCTTCATCTTCTTCTTCTTCATATTGATCATCTTCTTTTCTTTCTTCTTCTTCTTCTTCTTCTTCTTCTTCTTCTTCTTCTTCTTCTTCTTCTTCTTCTTCTTCTTCTTCTTCTTCTTCTTCTTCTTCATATTGATCATCTTCTTTTCTTCTCTTTCTTCTTCTTCTTCTTCTTCTTTTTATTTTTCTTATTATTTCTTTTGTTTTTCTTCCTTTTCTTTCTCTTCTTCCTCTTTTCCAGTGAAACCTCCGCAAAATCTCTCTTATTACAACATACATTAAAGGTGAGAGTTGCACCATTAAGCTTTTTTTTTTATTCATATCGTTTCCTTTTGGTAACATTCATAACAGTACAAAGATATAATGTGCACTGCTAGACGGACCAAAGACAGAGAGATATAGAAAAGAATAAACATAACGCTTGTGTTTCCTTGGGTATAAGAATACTTCACATGGTTTAGTACAAAAGCAAAGGCCTGAAAAACTGGTTATACTGGGTTATAGGGGAAAAAAAATGCCCACTAGTGAAAGTTTTTTTTTTATACCATGTGGGCTTTTCACGGGAATTTATGGGCTAAAGGGGATATTTTTTAGGGTACCTCCTATCTCAAAGTCCACCCGCTAGGAAACCGTTGCCTCGAGTGAGGAAGCCCAACCTGCACTCGGACCGTGGACAGGATTCGAACCCATGCGCCTGGAGACCCTCGACCCCAAAGCACGCATGGTTCCACTGTACCACGGCGGCTACCAAAAAAAGGATAACAAACTAACTCTGAAACTCCCTGCTTGCTTCTGTATATCTAATTTCCTATGACCTGACTCCACTTAAGAGGGAGGCTTCAAGACTTTTATCCCTTTCTTTTGGCTAACTCTTTCAACCTGCAAGGAGACTGGCAACTAAGTGGGGCCTTTGTTTTCTTGCCCTTGGCCAGCTTCACCCTCTTACATAAAAAACAACTTTCAAATACTTACATAACATAGCTGGTTGCTTCGACTAACTCAACTTAACACTGAAGAAACTAGAAAACATCCATTGAAAACGTACAAAATCAGACTTACTACACCATATGATAAAGGCGAGTGTCCGATGCATCTCTCACGCCTAGACAAAGTCGGGGAAGCCACTCCAAACAATTATGGGCGAAACTCCTCCTGTTTTGTTCCCTCCTTGCCGGCGTATTTAGGTGTGATTGGATTATCCACATCTCCATTAGGGTCGTTAAGAGTAGTTAAAGGCAACACTAGCGACACATTGGAGACTAATGGATGAGTTTAAAGATAATGTGATCGTATTCATTGGGGTGTTGGGGCGCTGGGTGCGTGTGGGGGGAGAAAGAGGGAAGGCGGGACGGAGGGAGAGACGGGGGAGAGAGAGAGGGGAGAAGAGGAGCTTCCAAAAGTGAGAGGGAGAAAACCGTCCTTCACTGACTCCTGTTTTATTCTGTGGAGTCTTGACAATGGAGTGAGATATTGATAAGTTTGTGGATTACCTGAATATCAAAGGCTCCGTTTTTTCTCGTAGTCTTAGAAATGACAGATAGTATTGAGAACCCCCCTCGGATGACGTGCACTGTAGCGACGTTACTTAAATTGTGTAGTAGCAAAGATAGTGTCGTGTTTAGATCAATAAGGCCGAATATCTGTGCACTTCTGGTCATGGATAGAATAGTTAGAGCCACCGAAAAGAATAATGATTAGGATGATCCGGGGAATTTTCTTTTTTATGCGGGAGAGACAATTGGCCAAGGGCAACAAAATATGGAAAAAAAGGCCCACTGTTATACCAATTCCCTTAAAAGTCACGTGAGATTATCCTTCCTTGGTCTTATTATTTTACATCCAAAGAACACTGGCGGACATAATGCATAGGTCTGTGTCACTGGAGAGCGGATTCAAAAAGAAATAAATGAACAGACGCATTACTTTCCTTGAACTGAGTGATTTTGTGAGATCGAGAGAGAAAGTGTGATTTTGTAAAAGGGATCAGCATAATATTCATCTTCTTTAAGGCCAAAAAATAGTGTAATAAGACCGGAATAAGCATTAGCGACCGAGAGAGAGAGAGAGAGAGAGAGAGAGAGAGAGAGAGAGAAAGGACAATGACCCCAACGTAAGACACAGCTTTATTCCTTCCCTCCTTTTTTTCGTCTCTCTCACTCTCTTCTTTTTCTTCACCGTGGACGCATCTGGTGGCTGGCCGCGTCTCTGCCTTCACCATCAGCCTCCTTTCCTTCCGCGCATCAGAGTGGAGTGAGGAATTAAAATGGTAGCGGTGGTATCTTTGGTGGTGAGGGTGGCAGTGGTGGTGGTGCTGGTGATAGTGACGACGAATGTCACTAGCTGAGCGAAAAAAAAAAAATTGGATAGTAAAATAGATAAATATGTAGATGATAATTAATAAGTGAAAATTACAATCGATTTTTTTTTCAACATTTTTCTACTTTTCTTTTTTCTTACATTGGTTTGTTTCAGGTTTTATTGTAGAGCTCCTCTCTCTCTCTCTCTCTCTCTCTCTCTCTCTCTCTCTCTCTCTCTCTCTCTCTCTCTCTCTCTCTCTCTCTCTCTCTCTCTCTCTCTCTCTCTCTCTCTCTCTCTCTCTCTCTCTCTCTCTCACACACACACACACACACACACACACACACACACACACACACACACACACACACACACACACCTACTACCACTACTATACCACCCCCCTGAGCCAGAGACCTCCCAGTGCACTCAGTTTCTCCCCTGTTTCCTCTCCCCACCCTCCTCCTCCTCCTCCGCCTCCCGGTCCGTCCCTCTCCTCCTCGCGTCCTTTCACGGTAACAGGGGGTAATGGACATTAATTGATATATGCTAATTATTTAACAATCGCACTGGGGAGAATAATCGGCTCGCAGCAACACGGGACAGGACCTATACAACCAGGCCCGCTCTGCTCCTCTGCTGGGTTATTGATGTTAACATTTTTCGCCCATTGTGTCAGTTCAAAGGCTAAATTGGACGTCACTTGTTAATTTATCCTTTTTGGCTCCACGCGCCTAACTTTGCCTCACCTCGCCTCGCCGCTCCTCGCCTCCCCTTGTCTTGTCTCACTGTACGCAGCTCGCCCGCCACCCAGTTTGTTAAATTTTGAGGTCCTTTAAAATTGAAGTCACTCACATTGCTGTATACGTGCGTACGTGTATTGTTCTCTTTGTTGTGTCGTTTTAGAGAGAGAGAGAGAGAGAGAGAGAGAGAGAGAGAGAGAGAGAGAGTTGACGGCAGGCAAGATAATTATTTGATATTTCTCTTAGTACACTCACATCTAATGGGTCGCGTCAAAATATTCTACTTTTTTTGTAATATTCTCAGTAATATACAAAAAATGATTTATAATTTGGCCATATAACAGCTTTTTTTTAAATATTAGCAATAGTAGTAGTAGTAGTAGTAGTAGTAGTAGTAGTAGTAGTAGTAGTAGTCAAAATTGAAAGCGTAAAACTCACTGTATATTCTCTTCCCTTTCAGATACTACTACCTTATGCACGGCTGGTGACACTACCACACGTTCCCCCATCCATCAAGATATCGTTACAGAGATAAGTTAGTAATGACAGCACTAGATTTGGGAATGTTACTTTAACTCAAGACCTTACTGTCATTAGTGGCTTCTTTATTATATTAATACACGAAGATGAAGACAGCTCTTGTAAATTACAGAGACTGAATATAAACCCATCTCACACCTGTCTATACAATTGTCAAAGAAAAACATAGCAATCAATTCAATATTCATATTGGTTTAATTCATGAATCTCGATTCGCGTATCGGAAACAGTCAAGTCGTAAAGTTCCCCCGTTGAAATAACTCACCAGATCTAAAGCGTAGCGTGAAAACTCGTTATAAACACATGCCACAGTCACTTACTAGCCAGTGCTCGTGCCTGGCTGCTGCTGCCCTCTGTACGCCACGCTGACAAATCGATCCTGTGGCATCCATCACCAGCTGTTTCCCCGCAGAGGGCTGAGGGAGGCGAGGCTCACACGTCGGAGCGGAAGGAACGGGGAGCGCCGGAGGTCTCTGGGGTTTGTGAGGAAGACACGATGGCCTCCGCCGGGTTTTAGACTCATGGGTCAGTTTTATGTTTCGTGTTTGTTTGTGTTGATGCAAAACTCCAAATAGTTTTATTGTCATTCTTTTGTATATGTTTGTGTGTACAGTACATGTGTTTTATGGGATCATAGTGTTAGTTGTAAGATGTTTAGATATACTTTGAACTTTATAAATCACACACACACACACACACAAACAAACAGAGATCTCAAACCCAGATGCGGAACGCCTGTGTGTGTCGCATTAACTAGTCATATTATACATTAGAACCACCTTAATTAAATCGCATGATTATATGTAGTCATACGTGTATAGTGCATTCCAAACACCGTATAAATAACAATATATCATTTCACGCATCAGAAAATTAAAAGGAAGAGAATAAGATAAAAACATGAATGCAAAGATAGTCAACCACCAAAAGTGAGAGAGAGAGAGAGAGAGAGAGAGAGAGAGAGAGAGAGAGAGAGAGACAGACAGACAGAGAAATCGCATCAAGAGAAAACAGTAGAGTAGGCCTATGACAGAGGAGATGAGAAAAGAGAGCAAAAAAAAAAAAAAAAAAAGCACCAGAAAGGCTGAATAAGATGAAAACGCATTATTTGCTGCGGAGGGAAAACCCATCCGGGCGATCCAGTCTTCTGCTCGACACTGGTTACGGGATCAGACACCAAGAAGCCGTAGTTCATTCTCCTATCCCATATAAAATAGGGGATCGGCTTCCTTATCCCAAATGGGGTTAAAGGTTAGAGCCATTATCCCACATGATAGAAAGAGGATCAGTTGGAGGCCGCCGTCAGATCTGATCCCATTTTTTCCTGGTGCCGGTTGAGGAGGAAGGGAGGGGAGAGTCCTTCGCAAACTTAGGGAAGAGGAGGAGGAGGAGGAGGAGGAGGAGGACACAGATCAGAAGGATAACACTCGTGGACTTGTCATACCCGTACTGGCTGGTCACGCGGCCTGCCTTCTTGTCCGTCTGTTTGTACGTCTCTCTGTCTGTGTGTATGTGTGTCTGTTTCCCTATGTGGTCGTGTATATATTCGTTCTTTGTTTACTTCTTGTGTGTGTGTGTGTGTGTGTGTGTGTGTGTGTGTGTGTGTGTGTGTGTGTGTGTCTTAAGATATGGATCATCGTATTAATGACAGAAGACAATATTTCCGCCCCCTCAAGAGTGATATTGATTCGATAGCAATGATTACGACGACAGTAGCCACACCGGACCACCACCACCATCACCACCACCACCAACACCACCACCACCACCAACACCAACACAAACACCAACACCACCACCAACACCAACACCAACACCACTAACAACAACTGTAACACTCCACCAATACAGCCACAACCAACACAGCCCTCCATCTCAACCGCTTCTCTCTCTCTACAGAAAGCTCCACCACCACCACAAGCACTACCACCACCACCATCACCACCACCACCACCACAACAACAACTAACCTACAGTGACAATAACAAACAGAGAGAGAGAGAGAGAGAGAGAGAGTGGGAAGGAGAGTGAGAACGGACGCTTGGTGCTTTTACTCTCTCTCTCTCTCTCTCTCTCTCTCTCTCTCTCTCTCTCTCTCTCTCTCTCTCTCTCTCTCTCTCTGCCAGCCGCTGCCGCCACACCATGACTGTATGCAAACCACCGGAAAACGAGCCGGCCCTGATTGCCTTACTGCCTCGTTTGCTCCACTCTCCCTTCTTTCCGCGTCTTTATTTGCTAGACTTATGCGGTCATGTTTTCTCTCTCTGTGTCTGTATCCTGTTCACTCGTGTGTGGTGTGTCTTGGTTTGCTCTGAGGAGGCATATAGGCGCAGGGTTTGTGGGAAAGGAACGGAGAGTTATCAGTGTCGGTGTGCTTTGTGTGCCTGAGTGTGTCTATGTGTGTGTGTGTCTTTGTCGTCTCCGTTTTTTCAGCTTTTAGTAATATCTGCGGAAATATGTGGTACAGGAGGGGATGGGAGAAAAGGAAGAAGAGCGGGGGAGGGGGTTGGTTTTGTTCCTCTCCAGTGGATTCTTTGCATTATGCTCACAAGACGAGGAGTATAGAGTTTATTTTTGTTTTGTTTTATTGTGTTTTTTTATTGTTTTGTAGTAGTAGTAGTAGTAGTAGTAGTAGTAGTAGTAGTTATAGAAGTAGTACTAGTTATAGAAGTAGTAGTAGTAGTAGTAGTAGTAGTAGTAGTAGTAGTAGTAGTAGTAGTAGTAGTAGTAGTAGTAGTAGTAGTAGTAGTAGTAGTAGTAGTAAAAGTATTATTTAAGTCAATTTTTAAGTCAGTAGTGTGCAATTTGTCTTAGTTTGTCATTACTCTCATTGTTGCTTTAGTTCTGACTCCTCCCGCTAATCAGGTCCCTTATTTAGCCAAACGTTCATTAAAATTGCGAGGAGGGAGTGGCGTCTTGCGAGTGTCCTAAGCTGAAACAATGCAAAGGCAGGGAGCCCAGACAATCAACTTTCTTTACTATCTCTTATACCATTATGATGAAGCCCTGAATCTGATTTTTCCTCGCATATGTAGAGTTAAATAAAACCAGGATACAAGGATTGACAGACGCTTGCTTACGTGTCGTCTATTCACCTTTACAAACATCAGTGCATAGAGTGACACTTGTGAGAGTTTGTAAATGTAGTCACGTTGATGGTATTCGTGTATTAATGGTGGAGAGTGGGTAGCACATCTCTTTGTCTCAAGGCCAAGGAGAAGGAAATGGGTGACGAGACAAGAATTAACCGGTAATGTGAACTAATGATTATTCTCTTTATGACTGTTTTCTTTGGCGAAGTTTCTAAAAGATGTTGTATCTGGTATGTATATTTTTACCACCTCCTGTATATTATTGCTGTCTTCATGTATACCTGTGTTTTATGACTGTTATTTCATCAGTATTTTATTTTATTTTTATTATTGTTATTATTAGTATTAGTATTATTAGTACCATTATTGATGTTCTTGTTATTGTTGATGTTGTACTTACTTGCCTGCTTACGTATGTTATTAATGTGTTCCTTGTGCAAAATAAGCCCAAGAACCATCACGTGTCAGGCAAGAGAATGATGATGTTGTGCTGGCGACGCGAATAACCATCCATCAGTTTCATCCACATTTTTATTATTATGTATATATTTATGAGCACCTTCCTTGGCCTCATTCACCTTCTGAGTGTTGGCTTATTACCACTCCATCACGCCCTTCCCGGCCACACTAGTTCCGCGCTCTCATTACCGCCACCTCTGTCCTCATCACCATCACCATCACCATCACTCGACTCTCCCGGACCCATCACAGTAATGGAACAAATTTATCTCTGACAGAAGCGTAGCAGAGTGGCTTGTCCCCCTTCCCGCTGCCTTGGGCCTGCTGGTGCCTCTCTTCTTGGGCAGGGAGGGAGGAGGCAGGCTTTCGGTGGCGAGGGGAGAAAGGCATGTGTTTGTGAAGGCACAGTATAGGAAAGGCTCAGTGAGAAAAAGTGAAGGGAAAATGCAAAGGAAAGGGATTACTAAAGATGGTGCGGGAAGGAGGGAAGTCAGAGAGTCAGTGTAGTGTGATAGGGAGGGAGGGACAGAGAAGGCAAATGTTTGGAAAGTCTGGCGAGGGGAGGACTAAAAGAAAGGTTTATAGGGATGAAAGCTGTAGAAGGCAAAACGAAGGTGATGATTTATGAGCTTGGTAATAGTAAGGTGTTGTTACGCAAAGGAAGCGGCGAGAGGAAGGGATCGCGGTGGTCATCCTCCTTGTACACCGACTGAATGTAAGCAAACTTCCAGCATGAAGGAAAGGTGAATAGTGATGGACTCATACTAGAACGTTTGACCAGATAGGATCTGTGAGACTGTGAGCATGACGTCACATATCGTGTAGGTAAAATGAGAATGATTCCGTTATCGAAAAATCAGAGCCACATTGGATACTATCAGGAAAAAATCTTGGTATCAAGCAGAGCTTAACAAATAGTGAACAAAGGGATGTTTGGACTTCCTTTAAGCTGAAAATTTTAACACGAACCTAAGTGAAGTTGAAGCTTAGAGATACATATTGTAAAAGATGTAAAGGTTGAGCAGGACAGAATAAGACACAAAAATAAATAACTCTCAGTGATATTTTGTGATAAGATGTTACAAAATAGAGTGTTGAGTCTTCGCAAAATGTTTCTGTCTTATCCATCATGTTAACTAGAAAAGAAAGTTTATCAACAAAATCGTGTATGTGTAAAAAAATATGCAAACATTGGTCATAAGTATCAGAAAGGTTGGTAGCAGACAATATAAAGCAAAAATTGTATGTTTGACGGTACAGGAGCAGACCGGCTTGACGTTAAGGCCAGGGAGTTTCATGACTTGAGAAAATGTGTGAAATGTATAACCGTGTAAAAGACGATCACTTGATTAATACATATATGTCTGTGCGAGTTTTTATTGATAGATATACTACTTGGTTGGATGTTTTTGTATGTTTAGAAGCATCAAATGCGTCCATGAAAGTGCAGATGAAAGCAATATTTAAGTATCCAAAAATTTCCATAAATTTAGAGAGAGAGAGAGAGAGAGAGAGAGAGAGAGAGAGAGAGAGAGAGAGAGAGAGAGAGAGAGAGAGAGAGAGATCAACGAACAAAACACATATTTAACTTAGACACACTTGAACTAAAACAAACATTAACATTTTCTCTTTCAAGCAAAACAACAACAAAAACTCGTTCACTGTCTCCCCATCGATCAGCATGACGTGTTCAGGCTCCTCCCCTTCCTTCTCGCCCTCCTCCTCTTCATTCACTTGCCCTCTCTCGCTATATAAGCAGAAGAAACTCCCAAACAGTTATCTGAGGCGAGGCAGTAGAGTGAGTGTGTCTTCTCTCACCTTGCTACACACATTGCCTCCTCTTCTAGACACTGTCTCCTATTCCTTACCCTCTCCCTCCTCTCATTTCTTCCTCTTCCTTTTCCTTCCCCTCTTTCCCTCTCTTCGCCCCTCTTCCCTAATGTAGCCACAAGGAAGGGACAAGCCGCCCCTCACATTTAGCATTACTTTAGTCTGATATTGATGTCACCCGGAAAACACGAAGAAATGAAGAGGAAAATGTTACGAGTCTTTTCGTGCGTATTTACTCCTTCACGGAAAAAAAATCGGAAAGAAATGACGGGAAAGGAAAAGAGATTGTTACGACTCACTTACCCTCTTCTGTTTTAATGCTCCCTTAAATAGTCTCCACTGAAGTATAGAAAAAAACATGCGTGATTGTAGTAATAAAAATTGTATTATGGTAGGGGGCTCTAAATCTCTATTACCACCACCACCACCACCACCACCACCACTACTACCATCACCACCTTCAGTAGCAGCTTCACTTCCTTCCAAGCACAAGTGACGAGCGCGGAGACATCATCTCTTAGCGGAGTGTGGACGTATGAAGCTCTTTAGTATCTGTTTTCTAGGTGCCATATTCCGCTGCAGGGTGAGAGACGCGGAAGAAAGGGAGAGAGGGGAAAGAAGAAGGAAAAGGGAAAAAGAGAGGAAGAGGGAAATAAAGAAAAGGGAAAGGGTATATCGCCCAGCTTGTAGACCGGTACACCGCCATCTCTTATCCTCCTGCTAATCCTCTTCATCCTTCTCCTCCTTCTCCTCCTCCTCTTCTTCCTCTCCCACTTTCGCCACATCCCCCCCTAAACTCCTTCAGCATTTACCACAACCAAAACAATTGCTATTATTCCTGTTCTTCTCCATCACTCTCTCCAATCTGGCCAAATGGACACCTAATGATGGCAGCGCCGCATAATAGCCGCCATCGACGAATTCGCTCCTCATTCTCTTTGCAGTTCGCTCAGAAGCATATTTTTCGACCACTCTCGTCCTCCATTCTCTTCTGTATTGCTGACTTCCCTCTCATGTTGGGCGTTTGCAGTGTATGGATAGCTTCGTGTAATCTTAATTCTTTCGTCTAGCGGTGGAGGGGTGCAGGGGAAGGGCTTGTGTCGTATTGGGGCGGCATGGTGAGGCGCAGTCCAGTGAACGAGGCGTGGCGGGGCAGTCGGTGTCCTGAGTAGAGGAGGCGGCAGTAACAGCAGCGGCTCCGGGCGGGTCATCAATTCCGTGCAGTAACTCAATAAAGAGGCAGAGTTGACCGTGGCCAGGCTCCGCTACCTCCCTCCGTCCCTTCTCCACCCTCCCTCCTTCCCTCCCGCCCTTCCCTCCCTTCCTCGCCTCCTCCTCCTCCTCCTTCTCTCCTTCCTCTCCCCATACTCCCATCCTTCTATCCCTCTCTTCTTCTTCCTTCTTACTCTCTTGCAGCTCTCCTCCTCCTCCTCCTCCTCCTCCTCCTCCTCCTCCTCCTATTTCGTCTCTTACTTTTCTTTCTTGTCTTCGCTGTTGTTTATTATTTACCTCTACACTGACACTTGTTCATCTTTTCGCCTTATTATTATCTTCAATATTTACTGGAATTTCTTATTTAGTACTTTTTTTTTCATTTCCATTCCCATTTTTTTTGGGGCGGTGTTGGGGGGCTGGGTCATATGTCTTTTTCATTCAAATACATTCAAATTTAGCCCCAAGATTTCTTAGCTGTGTCATCTGTCGTATATATTTTTTTTCATGTAATTATTTTCTCTTTTTTATTGTTTTCTTCCATTCGTATTACTTTCCCAGTGTCCGCCACTCCCACCATCATTCTTCCGTATATTCCCTTCCCTTCATCCCTTACTCTCTCTTTTTCTCTCTGTAGTTTTTATCCATTTGTTCACTTCTCAATTAACCTAATCTCCATCTCTCTCTCTCTCTCTCTCTCTCTCTCTCTCTCTCTCTCTCTCTCTCTCTCTCTCTCTCTCTCTCTCTCTCTCTCTCTCTCTCTCTCTCTCTCTCTCTCTCTCTCTCTCTCTCTCTCTCTCTCTCTCTCTCTCTCTCTCTCTCTCTCTCTCTCTCTCTCTCTCTCTCTCTCTCTCTCTCTCTCTCTCTCTCTCTCTCTCTCTCTCTCTCTCTCTCTCTCTCTCTCTCTCTCTCTCTCTCTCTCTCTCTCTCTCTCTCTCTCTCTCTCTCTCTCTCTCTCTCTCTCTCTCTCTCTCTCTCTCTCTCTCTCTCTTTCAGTCCAGTCCTTTCTTATCCTTTCCTGGTGAGACCTGTTGCCAATTTTCAAACCCAAACTGTTCCTTTCGCGGCTCATTATGGTCATGTGGCGAGGGACCCGTGAGTGTGTGGCTGTGACCCTTCTCTCTCTCTCTCTCTCTCTCTCTCTCTCTCTCTCTCTCTCTCTCTCTCTCTCTCTCTCTCTCTCTCTCTCTCTCTCTCTCTCTCTCTCTCTCTCTCTCTCTCTCTCTCTCTCTCTCTCTCTCTCTCTCTCTCTCTCTCTCTCTCTCTCTCTCTCTCTCTCTCTCTCTCTCTCTCTCTCTCTCTCTCTCTCTCTCTCTCTCTCTCTCTCTCTCTCTCTCTCTCTCTCTCTCTCTCTCTCTCTCTCTCTCTCTCTCTCTCTCTCTCTCTCTCTCTCTCTCTCTCTCTCTCTCTCTCTCTCTCTCTCTCTCTCTCTCTCTCTCTCTCTCTCTCTCTCTCTCTCTCTCTCTCTCTCTCTCTCTCTCTCTCTCTCTCTCTCTCTCGATATATATATGTAAGTTCCGTTCCCTTTAACCTCTACTTGTTTCCTCCCTCCTCTGCTCTCCTCCTCCTCCTCCTCCTCCTCCCCCTCCTCCTTCTCCTCCTCCACTCTTCTCTTTATCACCCTTCGTTCACTATAGTCACCTCATATTTCTCCATCCATCTCTCGTTTATCCACTCTCTCCCTCCCTTCCCTCTCTGTCCCTTGCTCTTCCTACTCTCCTCTCCCTCCGCTTCCCTCCCTCCCCCACTCTCCCTCTCCCTCCCTCATGCGGTGGCGGGTTGGTCAGATAATTGGTATCTCCTCCCGTCGAGCTAAACTGATTGTGTGGACAGCGGCGTCCGTCTGTTTGTCTGAGTGTCTGCTGGGTTAGGAGTTATTAGCAGCCGGGTCTGCCTGAGGGGGGCGTGGACGAACATAGATTATCTGCTATTACCTGGGATCTTTTTACCGCCGCTACTTACCTGTTGTCTACGACTGTATGTGTCCTCAAGCGGTACTCTTTCCCCGCTTCTCCCGCCCTGACTCATGCTCTTCTTCTTCTTCTTCTTCTTCTTCTTCTTCTTCTTCTTCTTCTTCTTCTTCTTTTGCTTCTTCTTTTTCCTGCTTTTTCTCCTTCGCTTCCTTCTTGTTCTTT
>NC_059292.1:30296542-30314042 GCF_017591435.1 Portunus trituberculatus | reverse complement strand
GCTACGGAATGCAATGAAAGGTGTGTTGGGGTTCGTGAAAGGTAATGGTGTGGGATTCGTGAGAACTGGTGATGGTGGTGGTATGGGATAGTGAAAGTCAAGTGGGTGTTCTGGTGGGAGCTTTGACAGGATGAAAGGTACTGTAGGTGAGGTTTATTTTCTTGAGTACCTTGACTCGTTTCCAGATTCATTCTGGTTACTATCTGATGATTTTACACAGCTTCAGAAACTTATGTGGCGAATTAAAATAGTGAAGACTTACCGTTTATATTCAGACCATCATATACCCTTTCTAATGTCAATAAAATGGTCAAATCGTACACAAAACTCAGGGTAAAAAAGTGTGTCCCAGTATTGAAGGGATTAGGAATATTGTGCTAGTGACTTGGATGAGAGAAAAGGTGTCTGATTCTCGCCAAGATTGTTATAAATCCCTTCTTGCTTCACTGGCTTCCTGAACACAATCTGAGCTTCAGTCTGACATGTACAAGTATCGACGTTTCAACTCTTTTCCAACTCTTCCTTTTCTTAAGAGTAATGGAAGGGCTGGCAGTGAAAGAAAAAGAATACTTCACTTTAGTATACGTATATACAATAAGATATGTATATTCTCTCACACTTATACGTGAAGGAAACAAACATTCAAGAAGCCAACATGTGGATCTCAAGGACGATGAAAAAATAAATAACTTCACCCATCATATCCTTCAGCTCAGTAATACCGAAGTGATCAGTCATAATTCCGTGATGACAGCGAGATACGCCCAAAGAAGAAAGCACACACCTATTAATTCGTCAGACCGCGATAGCAAGACCCATCCCTGGGATACGAAGGAAACAGGAACGCCGCAAGGAACACGGTAACAGTCTCTCACTCCCCCCATCTGGTCCTCACAGTTGGGTTAATGTTAGAATAAGCCTCAATTTTTCGGCCCATTCGCGTCACTTGTTCAAGCTGACCACTCATCGTCCATTACACAGCTCACAGCTCGTCATTACGGACCGTCCCCACACGGAAACCACAGACAGCCGCGTGCGTGTACGTTATGGTCAGGTGCGCGGTTGTGGCTGGGTGGCTGGGGGCAGGAGGGGCGTCTGGGAGGTTGTGGAAGGGGAAGAGAGGTTTAATGGCAGGGCAGAGCACCCATCTCTCCAGTACGCGTCGTCCTCCCCTACCATTTGGCTCACAACTTAAACGCAAACAGAAGCTTCACAGGAAAAGTGAATTCAAGGGGAAGGATTTTGAGCATTAGTGTTGGCGGTGTGTTGCTGTGAGTTATGGCGCGCTGCTGCTGCCGCCCCCGTGCCGCCCGCGAAGGAAACGATGGATAGGTGCTGCTGCTGCTCCTGCCGTTGTTCTTCGGAACGCAAATAAGATTTATCTCCTTTCTTTGTGTATTATAGACTTTTTATGATAGTTATATAGACAAACAAACGCTTTTGTATTTTTTACTATAACTACTACCATGAAACCTATGATCGTTACCAGCTGGAAATTAAGTTTTTTTGTATGAATATAGAAGATGACAGACCATTAGTGCAGGTAGAGCCTATACCTGTTCACACACGTTGTCTGTAAGCAAGTGGCGGGTGACTCTGAAGGTGTGTCTGTCTGGGGATGTGCTTACGATAGTTAAGGTTATTAGTGTGACAGAGAGAAAAAAAAAAGGGTGATTACTTTTCCTTCACGTAATCATTACTTTGTGATTCTTTTTTTTTCGACTTTTTTGTTGTTGTTGTTTACTTCAGATCATTTAATTTTGTTTTATTATAATTTTGCACAATGATTCATTCTCAAAATTGGTTAGACAGCATTTCGCAAGTCAATTTCATATTCACATTATTTAGATTATTTTCACAAAGGTTTATAGTTTGTAATACCTTTCCTGCCATAAGAACACCGGCAGCAGCACCGCCATCAACTCCTTCCTTCTCGCCTCGCCACCTTCATCATAACGCACCATCATCATTAAGCGGAGCCGCGGCCAGGGGGAGGTGAGGTGAACGTATTAAAACACGCTGAAGGAAAACGAACAGACGCGAATCTCTCCCTCGCAGCATCGCCCTAGTGAGCGGAGGGGAGTTAACACCCAGCCAAACACGGATGAAAAATAGTCGGACGGAGAATCCCTATCCATTAGCAGGACTAGTTATATCTCGGTAAAGCCCCCTGAAGGTTCTCCTCGAGGGGCCGGTGTTGAGTAGTTCGGTGTGAGGCCAATCCTGTGACGGATCACCTTGTCTTTCTCAGTTAAGAAGACGTTCTGAAGGAAGAGGAAGAGGAGGAGGAGGAGAAAGAGTAGAAGGAAGACGGGGAGGTGGGGGGACGAGTGATGCTGGCTATACATTCGCACTGGTATCGCTTTAAAAACAAGAGGCACAAATGGATGGCTTTTAACATTATTAGTTAATTAAGGAAGTCGTCGTTTTAGTGCGAGGACGTGAGCTATGTAGATCTTCTAAAAGATAATGCTACAAAAAAGTTTACTAAAAAATGTGTGCGACCTTGTTTGTTTAATTTATTTTCAGTTGATGATTTTTAGCTAAATTTATCGATGGATTGTTACTGTATGTTCAAGCAAAGCAGTATGACAAAAGAGGCATTTGCTGGGTGGTCAGGGTGCGCCACGGGGATCAGGGTTACTAGACGTTGTTTTGACCATGTGGACCTGTAGCACACGAACGTTGGCGCGTGGTAGCGGTGGTGTTGGCGGAGAGGGACGTGTTGTAGGTGGTTGTGGCGTTCACACCGCGAGCCTGGCTGGTCTGTATAGGGAGAGACGCCTCCACGTCTTGCCTTACACTCTACAATGCGGGTTTTTCTCAGACAGTGAAACATGAGAGTAACGTTTTCTAATCATTTAATGAAGGTTGTTGCCACTCGTTCCTGTGTGTTCCCCGGCCAGTTTTTGCACAGATGGTCTTCAAACTTGTTTTCATGGAATGTAAAATTGTGGTAAATGTTTTGTTTTTCTCTTACTTAAGCTGATATTTCACAAGCAGATGAAGATCACAAACTTGGCGTCATGGTGATGGTGGCTCATGGCTGGCAGGAGTGGAGGCCAGGGAGGGGAGTGTGTGCTAGGGCAAGCCTTCTACGACGCACTCTCATTCAGAAATGACAAACCCGAAAATTTGACCCAGATAATTCACCAACTGACTTTCACAACTCGGACGTAGAAATTAGTTCACAAAATAAAAGAACTCTCTACATAACACACACACACACACACACACACACACACACACACACACACACACACACACACACACACACACGGCCCGGTAGCTCAGTGGTTAGAGCGCTGGCTTCACAAGCCAGATGACCGGGGTTCGATTCCCCGGCCGGGTGAAAATATTTGGGTGTGTCTCCTTTCACGTGTAGCCCCTGTTCACCTAGCAGTGAGTAGGTACGGGATGTAAATCGAGGAGTTGTGACCTTGTTGTCCCAGTGTGTGGTGTGTGCCTGGTCTCAGGCCTATCCGAAGATCGGAAACAATAGCTCTGAGCTCGTTCCGTAGGGTAACGTCTGGCTGTCTCGTCAGAGACTGCAGCAGATCAAGCAGTGAATTACACACACACACACACACACACACACACACACACATATATATATATATATATATATATATATATATATATATATATATATATATATATATATATATATATATATATATATATACTATACTAGATAAGAATTACATTCAATTGAAGTCTTGTTTACTCTTAAAAATTTTTCAACTTCCAAAAGGGACAGAAAAGTGTCTCCCTTCTTCTCCTTCTCCTCCTCCTCTTCCTCTACCTCCTTCTCCTCCTCCTCCTCCTTCTCCTCCTTCTCCTCCTCCTACTCTTCCTCCTCGGCCACGCTCCTCTTTCCCATTGAATGATCCTTCAGGAAGGTCTCCCCTCCGCCAGTGTAGAGAGGCTGTGGCAGCAACAATACGGCGCTCCTCGGGGGATAGAGTTCTGGTCAGATTGCATTGAGGAGATGTAACAAGTCCGGCTTCCAGAGTGGCTGGACAGACGCTTCGTGTCACTCTGCGGCCAGCTGACCGTGCCGCCCCCGCCGCCTCGCTAATGGCATACCTCTCTTTCCTGCACTAAATAAAAAATCCAGAGAGGCGTTTTTGTGCGCCTCGTCTTCAGGTCAGTGTTATAAAGGCTACAGCAGTGTTTGAAAGACGTCAGCTCACAATGCAGCAGAGATTTGAGGTTCATCATTAAGCGGAGCGCTGCCTATCTCCTCCAGGGCGTCCGTTTTTCCCATTTCATGAGTGACTTGACGCCTTCCGTCCCGCTGGGCGCCGATCCCCGCCATTGGATTAGGATGGGATGGTCATGAGAGAATACGACAGGGGCCCGTGTATTTATTTACATATCCATTCGTCCGAGTGACTTTATTTTGATTGCTGTTGGACAGTTGTATATTGGCTGCGACAGGAACGCCCCTGCCGTCAGCTCTCGGCACCAGAGTCGTGAGGCCTCGGAGCGTGTGTCCGTGCGTGTGGAAAGTTATGAGCTCCAGGAAACGCCAAGAGACAACTTGTAGCGGAAACTAAGCACTTCCTCATTCATAGGCATTTATTCCATAGATTTTATAATGTCAACTTTATAAAAAAAATCTCGAATGTATTTTCCTTCTTAATTTTCATTTCGCTTTAATTAGAAGATCAATAAATAAGAAGTAGAAAGAGCAGACGTCTCCGCGAAGGGAGGATGGCTTATTAGGCTTACCTGTCAGCGGCGTGAGGGACAGGTGGGTGTGGAGGCACGTGTCCAAGTAGTATAAAAGAGGCTTTCTTACGGACAACAAAGAAATAATCGCATTGCTTCAATTGGTATATTCTCTCTCTCTCTCTCTCTCTCTCTCTCTCTCTCTCTCTCTCTCTCTCTCTCTCTCTCTCTCTCTCTCTCTCTCTCTCTCTCTCTCTCTCTCCTTATTATATTTACACTCCTCCTGCCCTACTTTAGCCTCCCTACCCCGGACCATTTCTCCTCCCCTCTAATCTCCATCGCCTTCCAGCCTCTCCTCCGTTCTATAGTTTATACTGTCATATTCTCCTTCCCCTTTCCTACTTTCGGCTTCCTTTCTATTTCCTTTTCTCTCCTTTCCTCTTTCCTCGGCCCAAAAAGACCCTCATCTTCCTCCTCTTCCTCCTCCTCCTCCTCCTCCTCTTCTTACTCCTCTTCCTCGTTCTACTCTAGCTATTATTCTTCCCCTCCCTCTCTCCTCTTTCACTCCATGTTTTTTACACAGAAATAAAGAAAAATGTGCAGAATAATCTCCAGAAACAGGTAACCTCCTTGCCCGCAAACAAGGTCTCTTTCTTGCTATGCTTATGTTCCACCTTCTACTATTCCTTCTAATCCACCTCCTCTTCTTCTTCCTCCTCCCCCTTTTCCTCCTCCTCCTCTAGTGTTTGTAACTATTACAGTATTAATTTCTCCTAACAAAAAAATACAAATAAGATACTTGTGTAAACTTTCATTATCGTCAATTAGCTTATCAAAGACATGCAAGAAGCGCCATATTCAATTTCAGCTTTCTATTTGACCCAAGGCTCAGTAACAAGCCCAGTGGTCAGAACACAAGTTACACACACGGTAAAGAGTGGTGTTCCGTCAGTGATTTAGCCCTTAGCTCCTATAATTGCCATTGTGCGGGACCCAACACTAATGCTAGGCAGCTCCCATATAACGTGTTGGTGTTAGGCTCCAGGATGAGTCAGGCTGGTGGTCGGAACCCGCCGGGAACTGGGCTGAGACCCGATATCTCCAGTCCCTCCCACCGCCGCGGGTCACGAGGCCTCCGGTGCCGCGCCGCTGCTGCCTGTGTGTGTGTGTGTGTGTGTGTGTGAGAGAGAGAGAGAGAGAGAGAGAGAGAGAGAGAGAGAGAGAGAGTTAGGGAACATTGTGCTATTAAATTTAAACAGATGTTATCCTATTCAATTATCATATTAGTGTCTAGCTTCCAATTTCTCTAATCTTACTGGAATTCAAAACCTGAAAGCAAATTAATCGGATCACTTTGCTGCTGGAGGTAAAATGTGACACACAAACCAAGAAATGGGAATAAGGAAGCGAGCACTGCCGGGATAGGGAGTGAAAGAGAACAGGTAAAACACACCGAATTAGGGAAAGGAGAGAGCAGAGCAAGGAAGCAAGAAGGGGACACAGAGACGGAGGGGTGGAGGGTGCAGGTGGTGTGGTGAGTGGTGTGGTGGGCGTGGCTGCTCCGGAAACCTGCCACACAGGTACCAGGTTTCACTGAGTGTAGAACATGGCCAACAAGAATCAGCGGTTTAAAATTCTCGAGTAGCGACGTTACACTGCTCAGTTTTCTTGTCTAAGGTAGTGTGTCGCCGGGACTCAGGGAGGGAGGGAGGCGGCAAAGCAAGCGAGACTAACAGCCATGTCCTCCGACCCCGAGGGGAAAATTATAATAGATTATATGCAATAGTCAACCTGCCTAAGGTAATGCTGGGTCAAAGCTCGATATAAAGATGACTGCTTGGGTGGGAAGTGGGAGGAGGAGGAGGAGGAGGAGAAGGAGGAGGAGGAGGAGAGAGAGAGAGAGAGAGAGAGAGAGAGAGAGAGAAAGAGAGAAAGAGAGAGAGACAAGCAGAAAGACAGGAAAAGACACGGTGAAAAGTTATGCATTGAAGAGACGTAGGTTAATCCAAGCAGAGGAAAAAAAAAAGGAAAGAAAAAGAAAATGGGTGGCGTAATGAGCAAAGATGTAAAGGGGAGACTATTATGATAAAACGATCAACGTAAAGCAATATGTACGTATACCAATTAGAAGAAAGTATGTACAAATAGATGAATGATGAAGTATGTACCTGTGTTGTAGAGGGCGGCTAGGTGCAGACAAAAAACGGAGAGACGAGTGGATAAGGTTGGTGTAGTGATGTTGTTGGTGATGAGGATGATAAAAGTAGTAATGATATAATAAAGATAACAGTGATGATGTCGACCACAACCAAATCCACTTCCCTTGTCATTTTTCATTTTCGCAAGGATCAAATCACACACAAGGCAAGAAGGAACATTCAGCCGCAGTAGAAAGCAGTATATCATAATTACCTAAAAGAAAAAAGAAAAAAAATATGCTTTGAGTAATCAGATACACACACACACACACACACACACACACACACACACACACACACACACACACACACACACACACACACACACACACATCCATTATCAGTCATACCATACCAGCAGCCACGCCGCCTCCTGAGGGTGTATCAGTAGCACCTTGGTCATGTTTACACGCTGGGGTAGAGAGGAGACTGGGATCGGTGGCATGGGGGGGAGGGGATGGCCGGGAGGAGGGCAGGAGATATAATAGGTCGAGTCGGGGGGCGGGGGTCGGAGGGTAAGGTGGAAAGGAAGAGGTTTGACGAGGTAAGAACACAGGAGAATAAACCATGTGCACGTGACATCCAGAGAGAGAGAGAGAGAGAGAGAGAGAGAGGAATCTGGTGCTATAGATTCTGTCATCTGAAAAATCACCCCGACCAAAATCCACACCGAGGCAGCCGACACGCCGACACCGACTCGCCATAAATCGTGTAACTAATGACCTCAGGCGACAATAGGATGGTTGGCTCATAATTACCGGTGATGATGATGGTTCCCTCGTCACGCCGCCCATTTGCCGGCCACCCATTATTATTATTCCTATAAATAGCCATTAGTCACAAAAACCTGCCATCAATCATCGGCTATAAACACGAAGCCCAATCAGTGCATTATTTAAACACCGTAATGCTTCGCGGCAATCAATTTTATATTCATCCCCCCATCCCACCCTCACCCCCCCTCTCTCTCTCTCTCTCTCTCTCTCTCTCTCTCTCTCTCTCTCTCT
Source organism: Portunus trituberculatus (assembly GCF_017591435.1). Lineage (NCBI taxonomy): Eukaryota > Metazoa > Arthropoda > Malacostraca > Decapoda > Portunidae > Portunus > Portunus trituberculatus. The sequence goes on along the minus strand of NC_059292.1, from coordinate 30,306,160 downwards.
CTCTCTCTCTCTCTCTCTCTCTCTCTCTCTCTCTCTCTCTCTCTCTCTCTCTCTCTCTCTCTCTCTCTCTCTCTCACACACACACATAACCCCCCCTATCCCCATCCCACTTCCCTTCCCTCCCTGTCTCTCCCTGCCTCCCTGCATCCCCTCCCTCTCTGTTATTCCATTTTATTGGCAGTTAAGTGCTTAATATGTTGATTGTTTGGGTCACAGTGTTTATGGAAATCAAGGCGCTGATGTATTGCCTAAATTCCGGCCGATCACACCCATGAATAGCCAATCGTGTCGCCCGTAGCGTCGCGGGGTAATGAGGAGAGATGGGGTGGTAGGAGGGAGTGGGGGTTGGCTGACTGGCTGGGTGGTGGGGGCTCAGGGCTGGGGTTAGGTTAGGGTACTGTGGGTGGTGGTGGTGATGGTGGTGGTAGTGGTCGGGGATGGATGGAATTGGGAGGAGGATCGGTGGAATAGGAGAGGGATCAACGTGAACAGCTCTGAGAAAAGTGCAGTTTAGAGAGAGAGAGAGAGAGAGAGAGAGAGAGAGAGAGAGAGAGAGAATTTCCAGCGTTCAACTATTTCTTTGTAAACGTGAAGCATCGAAGGAATTAACTCAGAAAGCGCCACCAGCTGTGTTGTTTGGAAGGCAGCGAGCGGCATCAGGCGGGATAGAAAAATAATTAGGCGTTGGGATTGAGGCCTCGTATGCTGCCGATGAGATGCAAAGGGCGGCAGCGGCGGTGGGGGAGGAAGGAAGGGGAGGAGGGGACACAGGCGGCAGAAGGGCTGATGAGCGGGGTAAGCTACTGTAGTTTGGCGCTGCTGCTGAAAAGAAGGGAAGGGGAAAAGGGGGAAAAATAAGAGGGAGGGATGGAGAATGATGTGTGTGGGGAGGGGAGAAAGGGAAGGGATGCGAGAACAACGGGAGGGGGTTAGTTAATACGATAGCATGTTCATATTACTAGTACTAGCTTCTGCGTGCCAGGTGTATGTAGATGCTAACGTCATGCCTGGTAGCTACAAAAAATATATTAAAAAGAGGGGGAAAAAAAATCTCTGGTCCCTGTGTGGAGTCAGCCGACGGTGCAGAATTAAAGTGTCGTTGTTATGTTTTAATTTTCATTGTAGTGACCTCGCGCATCATGTCCCTACACTACACACTCCTAATATTAAATGCAGTAATATCATGCGCTCCGTGTTGACCAGCGTTTTTCATTTATTTATTTAACGTATTTGTTTTCATCCCCTTTGTCATGCTCTCCTGTGTGTGTGTGTGTGTGTGTGTGTGTGTGTGTGTGTGTTTGTGTTCGAGCGCTTCACGTACGTAGCGTTATTCATTTAATGCTTTGTCTTAATCGGTCATCATATATTTTGGGGACAGCGTCTTATGTAAATGGGAAGGTTGTGGCTCATAAATATACAGTTCTTTGTCGTGGTGCTTATTACATTAAAAGACTAAGAGCAATGGTTACTTAAATATACAGATTCACCGGACAATATTTCATGTATAGTTATCTTTACAATGGACCATGTGTGTGTGTGTGTGTGTGTGTGTGTGTGTGTGTGTGTGTGTGTGTGTGTGTGTGTGGGAGAGAGAGAAAGGGAGGGCGACAGCAGACCACACCCCGTGACAGACCACCGGAGCCGAAATGACAAACAAATTACGGAAGTGTGGAAACAGAAAGGGATCATGGCCAGATGGACGTCGCGGTGACAAGTTGGCCTGTAATACCCTACCATGTCCTCCTCTCCCCTTTCTCTCTCTCCCCTTCCTTCCCCTCTCCTCCCATCAAGCTGACTGACCCTTCCCCGCCAGCCTTCCCCTCTCTTCTCTCCCTCTCTCTTCGCCTTTCTCCCCTTATTTCTGTCCTTCTGCAGTACTGTCACCGATATTTTCTCTTTATCTCCCTTGGTGGACTCTGTGTGTGTAATTCACCTCGGTCGCCTGCTAGTCAACCAGCCAGTCTTCCCCATTACGGAGCGAGCTCAGAGCTCATAGACCGATCTTCGAGTAGGACTGAGACCACATCAACACACTCCTCACACCGGGAAAGCGAGGCCACAACCCCTCGAGTTACATCCCGTACCTATTTACTGCTAGGTGAACAGGGGCCACACATTAAGAGGCTTGCCCATTTGCCGCGCCGCGCCGGGATTCGAACCTGGCCCTCTCGATTGTGAGTCGAGCGTGCTAACCACTACACTACGCGGTGTGTGTGTGTGTGTGTGTGTGTGTGTGTGTGTGTGTGTGTGTGTGTGTGAGTTATTTGTTTATTGTAATATTTGGATTTATCAATAGAGCGTTTTCATAATTTCATAAAGATATTTTCTCTCTCTCTCTCTCTCTCTCTCTCTCTCTCTCTCTCTCTCTCTCTCTCTCTCTCTCTCTCTCTCTCTCTCTCTCTCTCTCTCTCTCTCTCTCTCTCTCTCTCTCTCCTCTTCTTCCCTTGACTCATATTCCGCCTCTGTGTTGAATATTCATGAGGGGGAGAATCTCGGGAGTGCCACGCCCCCTCACAGCTGTTAGCACCGCCCCCTCACACACACACACACACACACACACACACACACACACACACACACACACACACACACACACACACACACACACACACACACACACACACTTAATATATGAGTGCTTTCGAAAGTTGTTTGGTATAATTGGCAGTGTGGTTTTTGCGTGACATGCCAGATAAAACCACGCAGTGTATATGTAAAGCAGCGTAAATCACACGCAGAGCTGATTCATTAGGAATATACAAAACTTAAGCAGTGGCAAGTATAATAGTGGCTGGTGGTGGTGGTATTGGTGGTGGTGGTGGTGGTGGTTGGAGTCGAATCTTTCCTTGTCTCTGCTCACCAACACGCAAGAAAGTTATTTGGAAGGCTTTATTTGGCAATGTGTTGAGAGATATAGGAAAGTTTATACACACACACACACACACACACACACACACACACACACACACACACACACACACACACACACACACACACACACACAGATTTGTATCTAATGGTGAATGTGCATGGAGGTAAGAGAGAGAGAGAGAGAGAGAGAGAGAGAGAGAGAGAGAGAGAGAGAGAGAGAGAGAGGTATGGAAAGTACTTGTGTATGGATGTTAAAAAGAATGAGGTATTGTCCAGTAATCCACTTGAACGAAGGTTGTCAGTTTGGGGATTAAGCCGTCCTGTTTTAATTAACGTGGGGAAGATAGGCCTTGTGTGTGTGTGTGTGTGTGTGTGTGTGTGTGTGTGTGTGTGTGTGTGTGTGTTATTAGTTTTCATTGTATTGTTTACGTATTTAAAATAATGATAATTTTTTTTTATTTTCTTTCTTCTCTTTTTAATATTCAAGTAAGAAGTCGTCATTCATTTAAGCAGGAAGTTATAGTTCTTACACTAGCCATAACGCACAACTCACCTTTTCATTTATAAATTATACATGCGAGGCGAACATAATTTCTCTAGTCAATCATGTGTTGCAGTTATCCCTAAATTAAAACTCACACACACACACACACACACACACACACACACACACACACACACACACACACACACACACACACACACACACACACACACACACACACACACACACACACACACACACACACACACACGCACAAAAGCTGCATGTTAGACTCATATAGGAGCAGAGTAAAGCCAGACACCATGCACACAGTCAAGCATTTCCCTCATGACCTCTGCCACTTATGTTCTCTTTTAAAACGACCGCGGATTTGTAGTCGCATGTCGAACCAGCCACGTGTGTCCCTGGGCAGAACACACACACACACACACACACACACACACACACACACACACACACACACACACACACACAGCGCTGTAGTTCGTCGCGGTATCGGCTGATCGGGTTCCCGTTGCTTCCCTCCCCGTGCGAGTGTAAACAATGCGAGGGTGTCCAAGGCTGATTTAGGGACTCCCGAAGCTCAAGATGACAAGATACTCAAGCCCACCGGCAGTATCGGTAATTAAAAGTTTGGTTTATGAATCCCCGTGTGTAAACAGAACTTCCCACTCTCCTTGCTAAGTGAAATGGCTCTCTTGTTCTTCCTTTTCATATGACGTTATCGGCGGAGGGGACGGGAAAAAAAAGGAAGAGGGAGAGAGAAAAAAAAAAGCAAAAGCATGACGTTATAGTTTGGTGTGTTTCAAAACCGGAGCAAACGTCAGAATTTGTGGTGGTGGGAGGGAGTGGATTTGAATGTAGATGCGTGGGGTGGTTATTAAAGTACCATCGGGCGGAGCCATCTCTCAGGCGCTAACACTGTATCGTAATGGTATCTGCGCAATAACATTATTCACTACAAGGCCGCTACTACCAGCGCTGGGGTTAATTTAGCGAGTGGCGGCCGCTGTGCCGTTATCGTACCCGGGTGTTCGCCCTACAGATGTCAGCACAGTCGCCCCAATCAGCGGGCACGCCCCTTTCGTGTTCACCACCATGTATCCCTTCCTTCACTTTGGACCCAAAATTTGGCTAAGCCCGGTGAAAAACATGTTTATCGCGAGCTGCTGCCGGCGGTGGCACGAACCCAGCCGGGAATGTTCCACTCTTTCCCGTGAATCACAATGTTAGGCGGAACAGCAAGTGTGAGGGCGAAAAAAGAAGAAAAAAATACACGCTCCCCTTCTCTCCTCGGGCCGCCAGCTGGTCTGCCCCGGCCGCAAAATCGCGTGGAAGTGAGCAGCTTCAGACGCGGCTCCCAGATGGCTGTACAAGAGTCCGGTGATTGGAAAAGGTTAGACGACTTCTTTGTCTTGGAAGCCCCGACCTTCCCACTATATATCAGGAACTCTCGCAGCCCGGACGAGACTGCCGGGAGGGGGCTAGATAAAGAGACTTGTAGGAGAATATTAGATCATTCGTATTCTCGCTTCGTCTCGCCTCGTCTCATTATTTGCCTCCGCGTATTGATATTCTAAGCACCTTGTTTTATGGGTGTTTGTTCGTGGGAGATGAGTGACGTTCTCTCTCTCTCTCTCTCTCTCTCTCTCTCTCTCTCTCTCTCTCTCTCTCTCTCTCTCTCTCTCTCTCTCTCTCTCTCTCTCTCTCTCTCTCTCTCTCTCTCTCTCTCTCTCTCTCTCTCTCGACCCTTCACAGTTACGTAATATAATTAAAACACACACACGTACATGGTCTGGCCGTGGTAGACTCGTCAGTTTGTGGCTTCAACTCGCCTCTCACTCTGCACTGCTTCCAACCTTCCCGCGGTGACTGCCCAGAGAACACCCCACTTATAATACACACCAGATAGCCCACTCGTACTCTTGATAGCCCACTCCTACACCTGATAGCCTACTCGTAAACCCGTGCACCCCTTGCTATCTGTGTTATCGCTGATGCTGCTGAGGTCCTAGTGGTGGTGGTGGTGGTGGTGGTGGTAGTGGTGGTGTACTACTGTTCGTTGCCTTAAGAGAATCTTGCTAGTTGTGGAATGATGTTGGGCTTCCTCACTACTGCTGTTTTTGATGGTGGTGGTGGTGGGGATGAGAGAGAGAGAGAGAGAGAGAGAGAGAGAGAGAGAGAGAGAGAGAGAGAGAGAGAGAAGTTTCATGGTTGCTTGATACCCACCGTGCATGGTTCTCTCACTCCAATCTGTGGCGTCCATTCCTAAACTTTTCAGCAGAGTCTTCGTCGCCCCCAAGGGGGATCTGAAGGGCCTGCCGGAGGGCCTGGAGGAGGCGGTGGATGCTGGGAGTGAATCTCATGTTCGGTGAGAGGGAAGGAGTGACGGTGAGAGTGGTGTGAGAGTGGTGAGGATTGGAGGTGTGCGAGGTAAGTTTTGTATGATTTTTCCTCTTCCTGATTCACTACATTGCTGTCTGTCTCCTTCCCTCCCTCGCTTCACTCTCGGCTCCCTCGGTCACTCATGCGTATTCCCTTCCTCGCGTGAGTAAAACAAATGCATAAATAATGACAGTAAGCAGAAAATAGAACTGATAGCGACGATCTTATGAATTTAGGAAGATAATAGTACTTTTTATCTCCTGGATCTGGTAGTGGTTGTTGCGATAGTTGTCATACGTGAAGGTGGTGGTTGTGGGTGGGTGGGTGGTGGTGGGGAGGAGATGGTGGCGATAGGAGGGAAGAGGTGAGAGGCAAGGAAAGGCATGGAGGGGGAGAGGGGAGCGGACAGTCTGTCAGGGGACTATATTAACTCTCTAGGCCTGTTTGTCATCCATTCATTGCTTATTAGATTGTTTGGAAACTCTTCAACGGGCAATTGGCTTCCACGAGACTTGGCCCTCGTCCGGTAGCGTGACCTGGAAGGCAGACCACGCCGCGGTGACAGCCCTCCCTTCCACCCTGCAGCGTCGCCTTCACGCCTCAGTAGCAGCCAAAGTGATATACTCTCGGAATGTCTTCTAGCAACTCTATTAGAAGCAAAATTGTAGGTACATGATAAACAGAATCCACTGTGTGAAGTCACGGGCGAAGCAGAAGTCAGTGTCGGGAAGAGGGACCCGGACGCGCCCCTTGTAAAGACCAGTGTTGACAATGCTCTCGCGACCGCTCGCCACATCGACTACTGCATATTACAACAAACCTCCTGCAATAAGGGCTCTTCCAGCATACAAGTTCCCTATATTCTGGTCCTTGCGAGCGCGGGTCTCCGGGAAGGACCTCAAACACAGCTCAATAACCTTGTGTGTCCTTAACTCTTTAACCCCTATGGGAGGACGCTCAGTGGGCGGCGAAGGCTGGAGGAGGCGGGCGACTTTTAGTGATCCATCCCCGTGAGGCCCCTCCGACCCCGTCTGGGCACCTGAGGCGGGGAACAGAGGAGGGTAGTGGGCTGTAGGGGCGGCGCTTCAGTCAGCCTGCAGAAATAGTGTGTGTGTGTGTGTGTGTGTGTGTGTGTGTGTTTTAATCATCTACTCAAAACCAAGCAAATTTTGATAAACTCGTTAAATCATTCTGGTTTACAAAAATGATAGCAGAGATACCGTTATGAAATGCACTTACTCACCAATGTTTTACTTATCAGCACACACACACACACACACACACACACACACACACACACACACACACACACACACACACACACACACACACACACACACACACATTCACTCACTCACTCACTCATTCACTCACTCACTCACTCACTTACTCATTCACTCACTCATTCACTCCCTCACTCACTCACTCCCTGCCGAAGCGTGACTCAAGAGGGCGGGAATTTCCAGTAACTCTCTTTAAATTAGTAGAAGGAATGAGCACCGCTACAAACCACTTCCCCTCCTGCCCTTCGACTTACTGCTGACGGCGAAGTGTTGCAAGGCGAGAGTTTCCGAGTATTCTGCTCCCTTTTTGCTGGTTTGTTTCTTGGCTTTACTTTATCACTTTTATCAACCGTTTGCCTTGTGTTTAGAGAGGAAAAATTGGGTAGCTCTCTCTCTCTCTCTCTCTCTCTCTCTCTCTCTCTCTCTCTCTCTCTCTCTCTCTCTCTCTCTCTCTCTCTCTCTCTCGCTTGAGCTGTTCATTTTACTGCCTTTCTCCGATACTGCCTTCATATTCTTACTTTTTTTCTTACTCCTTCTACTCATCCTCCTTTGGTTCTTATCACTTTACATCTCTCCTTCCACACGTTCTTTATTTTCTTTACATTATTGAAACATTCCTAGAACACTTGCACCTTATCTTCTTACCTCCTCCTCCTCCTCCTCCTCCTCCTCCTCCTCCTCGTCCTACTTCTGCTCCCCCAGTTGCTGCTGCTGATCCTACACCTCCTCTTCCTCCTCCTCCTCCTCCTCCTCTTCTTTCCCTTTGGCGTTGCTTCATCACCTTTCCATACCCTCCCTACAGACTCTCCTCCCTCTCCTTTTCTTCCTCCTCCTCCTCCTCCTCCTCCTCCTCCTCCTCCTCCTCCTCCTCCTCCTCCTCCTCCTCCTCCTCCTCCTCCTCCTCCTCCTCCTCCTCGTCCTGCTGGCCTGCCCTTCCTCCCTCCCTCCACCGCCTGATGTAATCCACTCGACTTGGCCAAGTAAGGGTGAGGCACTTGGTTCTATCAGGTAATATTAAACACTGGCGCTTTCTGAACACTCTTCCCCCGACGCCACTTCACCAAGCAGCTCCTCCTCCTCCTCCTCCTTCTCCTCCTCTTCCTCTATGCTCCCCTTCTCCTTCAGCCTCCGTCCCCATGCCCTCTATCATTATTTTCTTTTTTTATACGTCCTCTTGTATTCTCTCTCTCTCTCTCTCTCTCTCTCTCTCTCTCTCTCTCTCTCTCTCTCTCTCTCTCTCTCTCTCTCTCTCTCTCTCTCTCTCTCTCTCTCTCTCTCTCTCTCTCTCTCTCTCTCTCTCTCTCTCTCTCTCTCTCTCTCTCTCTCTCTCTCTCTCTCTCTCTCTCTCTCTCTCTCTCTCTCTCTCTCGACGTGTGTGCATTATTAACGTCACGTGTTTATTCCCTCGCTTTATAGCACTCCAGTGTTCCGGGAATTTCTGTCATTATCTCTTTTTTTCTCTCTTTTTCGTTCATTTGCTTATGGGTTTTTTCTTCGTAGGTTTTGCGGAGGTTTGGTATAATATTGAATAACAGAAGGTTAATTTATTGTTCTTCATTGATATATTTTTTGATAAGGCTTAGTTGAGTTTTTAAGTAAGACATAGAACCTTCGTAATATCAATGAAATGGTCTAATCGTACACACAAATCTCAAGGTAAAAATGCATTCCAGCACTGAAGCAGTTAATGCAACAGTTTAACAACTTTCCATCTAGCATATTTGTCACTCAAACACCTTACTTTCATCCTTTGTTTTCTCCACACCCATCCCCTGCCTTCCTTCACTCTTCCCCTTCCGCTAACCAGGCTCATCTCATGCCCACATCCCCTGCCCTGCCCCGCCATGCAGTGCCCTGCCCCGCTGTGCCCCGCCGCGCCCCGGCCTGGGAGACTGGCGTGGCTACAGGCGGTCCTTGGTTAATCTCTTTCAGGTAAACACGTGGAGTGCTTGATCGGAGCTGACGCTGAGCGGGTGCCCCCCTTCCTTCCCTTTGCCCTCCTCCCCTCCTCCTCCTCCTGCCCCTCCTCTTGTATGTCTTGAAGGAGGCTGGGGAGGAGTCTTCTTACGTGCTCCTCTTACCCTGGCGTCCTTCTGACCAGGTGTGTAACTAGGCAGTAGGTACTTCCTGACGCGGCTAAGTGTACGGGGAATAGCGCAGGAGAGGTAGAAGGTAATGACTGTGAGAGAGCTGGAGGGGAGGAAAGGAAGTCATGGTATTGTGTGCGTTGTTCAGGTGCTTAGTCATTATGTAGGCCTCAAGTGTTTTCCTCGAATTCCATGAGGTAAAGAGCCAGTGTGTGTGTGTGTGTGTGTGTGTGTGTGTGTGTGTGTGTGTGTGTGTGTGTGTGTGTGTGTGTGTGTGTGTGTGTTGAAGGTTTTCATTTGGCTGCAGTCCATTCCCTCATCACACATCACCGCCAGTCTTTTTTTTTTTTTTTTTTTTTTTGCTCCGCCACACATCCGTCAGCGTGTCACGGCTTCCTGCAGGCCACAGCAATCATGGTTTCCTCGCCTGGTACAAGAAATACACGTCATTAATCAGCTGCGTGCAATATATTCTCTCATAAAACCA
>NC_059292.1:30284042-30291542 GCF_017591435.1 Portunus trituberculatus | reverse complement strand
CCTGCCGCCGCGGTGCTCAGAGCAGTGATCTCAGACCCTTAAGCTCTCACCCTGTTACCAAGTATTGCTTCCCCCGTCTCCCGCCGCCCTGTCTCTCCCTCCCTTATTCTTGTCTGCCGGCATTTGTATGTTTGCTCTTTCAAATATAATGACAGTTCATCTGCATAACGTCGTATAAGTATTTCATCGCATTACTTTTTCTTTTCTTACACAGCAGACTCAGTCTCCGCCCAGTTTAATTAGCTGTTGTTTAACTTGGCTCCTCCAGCAGGCTTGAATCCACTGTTCAGTGCGTCCTACTTATTATCGTCTTCACTAACCAGCCTCCTCTGCTCCCTCGCCCATCTTCCCTTCCTCCTGACTGGCAACCCCTCGCCCGCCCCCGCCACCTGCCTCTTGTTGCGCCTCCCTCGCACCCATGCAGGGCCTCCAGCCTCCGCCATTCGTCACACGCCCTCAACAATCAATCCGCTTAATTGCTCGCCCTCTTTAAATGGAAAAAGTCCGACCATTGGCCACGGAGACTTTGGCTTCTGTAAGGAGACTCTCCCCCCTCCTCCTCCCACCAAACGCCACAGCCTGTTAGCGACGTTAAACAGGGTGGGGAATTTAATATTCAGGCGGGCAAGTGGTCCTTCAGCTCTTCAAGTGCTCCGGTAAATATTATCACTGTGACGTGCGCCACTCACTCTCAAGGGGCGGCGCTGATAGGGGGAGAGGAGCGCTGCTAGGAAGAGGGGGAGCAGGGAAGGGAGTCAGGAGGTTAAGGGGGAAGGACCTTTTTTTTTTTTTTTTGAAGGAAGGATTTTTGTCTACTCCGGTCTAGGGGCGGTGCGGCAGAGGATAAGAGGCGTAAGGGTAGTGAGTATGGTATAGGAGAGTCTGGGAAGCGTAAAGGGTCGTCCACGTCTAGAGGTCCAGAAAGAAGTGTGGTTGTGGCCGTTGAAAACCAAGAACTTCTTTATAAGCAAGATTTTTGACGGCTTGAAGACTCTGGATCTGAGTGGAAGATACGAGGACCACTGAGAACTCTTCAGCGAGGAACTCGGTGACTGATTGGTTTCAGGTTGTGGAGGAGGCGCTGCTGTTGCTTTTTTGTAGGACGCCGTGTTTCGTGTGTCATCAAGAAGCCAGCAGGTCCTGGCCTCCCCTCCTGTTGCAACACACACACACACACACACACACACACACACACACACACACACACACACACACACACACACACACACACACACACACACACACACACACACACACACACACACACACACACACACACACACACACACACACACACTTACTGGAAGAGGAACTGCTTAAAGATTTCACACCACAAAATGACTATATTGTTATGAAATAGTATTGCTGAATGACATATGTAGTTAGCCACTATATCTTGAGTATCGTAAGAAAGCAGTAAATTTTACTGAGATAAAGTATTTTTGCTTCAGCAATAATAAAGAATTTGCAGCTGCTGTTGGTGCGTCACCCGCTCCGAGGTTATGCTGATCAACACCTCATTTGCATTTTCTTTCTCGCAGCAGCTGGAGATGAGGCATAGAAAATGCCGGCGGTGGCAGGAGCGGCGGGAGGCCGGGGCGGCGCTGGACTCGTGTCGGACACCCGGGTCAGGAGCCCCGCCCACACACCCCGTTCCCTGGGATTACATTACATATTTTACAAGCCTTCACGATCGGCCCTGCGGAAAGAAAACTGACGGAATAAAGCTCTTTTCGCCTCTTAACGTAGAGTTCACTAACGAAGACCCAATTGAGAGTGAGAACAAGGGAGAGATTGGTCAGGAATTTCTCTGTTACAAACCCGAGGCTGGATGGGCGGAGACCGGAGGAGCGCAGCCAGATCGGGTTGCTGCCTCGACCCTCCCTCGACCGACGAATCCTGGCGGGCCTCTGATGTTATGGATACCCGCGTCACCCCAGCCCCTGCTCCTGTTCCTGCTGCCACCACAACCACCGACACCGCCGCCACCACTACCACCGCCGCCACCACAACCACCACCGTGACCACTGCTCTTACATGCCCTGGAAAAAGAAATCGGCTTGTACTTGTTGAGAAGAGTTACCTGCGTCCCATGACTCTTTTATTAATATCATTTTTTTACGTTCTATCATCTATTAACACAAACTTTTGATTAACCTTTCAGAGACGAATACATAGGTTGTTTTCCCCTTACATGTCATATATCTAACGTAAATATTTATCTTTGTACGGCTTCCATGCACTTAGAATAATGTATCTTTTATTATAGATGACATTCTAACACAAACTGTATATATAATCCGGATACAAAACCAAGTGAACACAATGTATGTATTGCCAGTACAATGTTCCCCCTCGTAAACATTCAGGAATGCAATAATCGACTGTATTAATTTCAGAAAACTCAGCATCTGCAAGTAAACACGGATGTACTACAAACAATAACAGCTTTACAAATACGTGTAAAGTGGAAGCAGTGTTTCGGTGCTGGAGAAGGAATGTTGTGTATAGCTGAACACACCTGCTTTGCACTTAACACACCTTCGAGCACTCTCCTTCACTATAGCTCAGGGGAGAGAGAGAGAGGAAGGAGGAGGAGGAGGTAATGGAGGAGGACGAGGAGGAGGCAGAGTGGTATACAGTCTGGTCTGAGCCGAAGACTACATTACCAAGAGCATAATTAATGACAGCTTAATGTGAGGGCCGCGTTCCAAACTAAACTCCCGGAAGCACAATAGTCAATATCGAAATGAACTGCCATTGTGTGTCGGGTCCATATGTCTGACCGAACCTTTTGTGGGGCGAACCATTGTTTTGTGCGGTAAGCGGCGCGCGGCGGGTAATGGTAGCACGTGTAGTTCCCTTCAACACATTGTCCTACACTGCCGCTCTGCCGTTGTTACATCTGGTTCGCATTCATTTGTTTCGCTCGGTGTAATCTTCTTTTGTTGCCATTTTTCCGTCGTGTTGTTTTGCGCGGCTTTCGTCCACGAGGGAGCGAAGAGTTCCTGTTATGTTGCATTTTTTACATTCTTTATTTTCATTCACTCTCTATCGTCACTCACTTTTTTTTTCCCCCTCCTATCATGTGGTATTGGATCGCGGCGCCTCATGCCCCCAGTGTTGCGTGATCTGGCGGGCATTTGGTTCGTGAGGCCGTAATCCACTTTGTTTTGTTTGCGGATATTTGCATTGTGACGATACAGGCAAGAGCCGAATGTAACAGAAAAAGTAAATAGAATGTATGATAATAAACGGCTGGTTGCTGGTGTTGCAGAGAGGGCGGCGATGGTGGGGTCAGGAGAGAGAGAGAGAGAGAGAGAGAGAGAGAGAGAGAGAGAGAGAGAGAGAGAGAGAGAGAGAGAGGGCCCATATTTTGAAACGATTTGCTCTCTCATCATCACTGCTCTTCAAAGGCTCCAGTTGAAGATATTCATGTTTTTAAGAATATTATTATGATTCTGGTGATAGATAGGCAAGATTTATAATTTATCATAAAGGGAAACTGTCTTGAAAACTCGGTTAGTTATCTCTGTGGCCTTGGAAAAATTGTCGAAGTGAGAGTGGAAAGCGTTTCTGAATATGGGCGAGAGAGCGAGAGAGAGAGAGAGAGAGAGAGAGAGAGAGAGAGAGAGAGAGAGAGAGAGAGAGAGAGCACCTCACCATGACCCCATTTCATCTTTTATTGTGTGTGTTTATTTATTGTTATTTGCTGAAAACTTCCTTGTTGGACTTTGATTTTCTCTAAGTGGCTTTATTTTTCATTGGATCGCCCTTCTGTGTCTCCCGCGTGATGAGTGCCGCCCTGCTTCCTTCACTCCTGCTGCCCCACCCCGCTCTCATCGCCTGTAGTTTATTGTGGCAATTTTTCCCCTTATCTGCGTTCTTTCTCATCCCTTGCAAAGACCAGTAATCTATATGCACATGTAGCGCAGTTTTTCCCTCTGAGATTACTTAGTATTCATTAAATTTTTGTGCATTTTTATACAGGGAAATATTTATTGTAAATACGCCAGCAACTATTTTTTCTTAAACTGGCATTAGCACAAAACTATTATGAACTTATGCTGCTTATATCAATTCTTTTTCTCACCATCACATATACTTTTTTTCATAATAACATAAACCCACATAAATTTTAGGTATCGATTTCCTTATTATTTTCTCGCTTCATTGCCGTCTGTTTGCACTTGAAGCTCCTGTGTTATTTGTCCCTCATGGAGTGTTTTCCAATGCACGCACTCACGTCCCCTCCCTTTCTTCCTCCCCCACAGAGTGCAGCTGCGCCAGGAAGCCACCTCTCCCGCCGCCCCCACATGCTGGTGAGTAAGTACACTGTGGCGACGTGGCGACTCCTGCTGGCGTGGGTGGATGCGAAGTGACAATCTTTCTATGCTGTCTGTTTAACGCGTGCCATGTTGTGTCCGGAATATTTCGTAATACTGAAACACACACACACACACACACACACACACACACACACACACACACACACACACACACACACACACACACACACACACACACACACACACGATGAAACAAAGCAAAACAAAAGTGTTATAAATGTAGATACGGGGACGGGGCCACATACATATACTTCTGGCTCTGCAAATGACAGCGAGGTGAAGCAAGTAAATACACGTCATCACTCTTGATCATACGCACCACACACACCACACACCATGCACACTTAAACACCACATCACCTGACATCACAGAGCACACACACACACCACCTCCCGTCAGTCTCATCATAGTACCTTGCCGCACCAACACACAACACAGTATATATTCACACAGAAGCCCGTCCTCTCTAACTCTCCTCTCCACATCTTCACTCAGCCAAACTCGTTCATTTAAGATGGTAATTTATTCATGTATATCCTTCCGCGGCCTTTGATTCATCTCTTTATCTCACTATATTCTCATTCCTTACACTTATTTACCATACGCTAACAAGGACGGCTTTTCTTTTCGCACCCTCCTCCTCCTTTTCCTCCTCCTCCTCCTCCTCCTCCTCCTCCTCCAGCACCTATTTTGTGTCCTCCCCTCCTTCCTTCATATTTCCTATTTCCCCCCCCTCATTTCTATTTATCTCCCTACATCTTTCCGATCTCTCCAACATTTTCTATTCATTTCACTTCCTCCTTCTCACCCTAACCCTCCTCGCCTCTCCTTCCTCCTCCTCCTCCTCCTCCTCCTCCCTCCTCTTCACTCCCACCCTCCTTCACCCCTGCCTCACGCCCCTCCTCCACCTCCTTCTCCCTCTATCCCACACCGAGGAGCACATTATACATTTTGTGGCAAGCGTCGTCGAGAGCGAGAGCGAGAGAAAGAAAGGGAGAGAGAAAGAGAAAGAAGGAAGGTCTTGCCATAAAGTGTAGCGGCGGCCCGGGAGCTGCCCACCCATAAAACTACATTGAAATTATTTATTACGGATGTTTTTCGAGGGGCCATCTGCCGCGTGGGGAGTGTGGGGAGGGAGGAGAGGTAAGGTGAGGAGGGAAGGAGGAGGAGGAGGAGAAGTTTGCTGTGATATCCATCGTGAAGTTTTGATTCTGAGAGGAAGTCGGAGGCAATATTCGCGGTGGTTTTGGAGTTTTATGGAGCCTGGAGCGATTTGGAGGATGGCCCTTGTTGGCTTGTGTTCCCGGTGGTGGCGGCTGAACGTGAGGACCTCGTTTCCTTTTCTCTCTTTCCTCGTCCTCCTCCTCCTCCTCCTCCTCCTCCTCCTCCTCCTCCTCGTCCTCCTCCTTCTCCTCCTCTTCCTCTTCCTCCTCCTCCTCTTCTCCTCCTCCTCCTCCATCCCATTCCTCATTCCCACTCATGTTCTTGGTCTATTTCTCATGTCCCTCTCGTCGCTGTAACCACCTCATAACTTTGCCCATTGTTGTTTTCTTCACGTTATTACTCCGTTATTGTTTTGAGGTGTGGTGAGAAGGGAAGTGATGCTCCGTGTGAGAAAAAAAAACCTATCTTGTTTTTATTTGTCTGTTACTTCCTTTTATTCCTCGTCGGCTTCTTTGTCATGATGTGTTTTTAAAAGCGTTATTTTTTTTCGTGGATGGGAGAGCATTACAGTTTTTTTTTGGGGGGTGGGGAGAGGGGTAGGAGTAATATACCTATATCTGACCTGCATGTTATTTGAGGACTGTTTTTTACGCTACCTTTTAGAAGTGACGTGCATTTCCTTACTATTATGTCCCCTCTCACCCATCACACACACACACACACACACACACACACACACACACACACACACACACACACACACACACACACACACACACACACACACACACACACACACACACACACACACACACACACACACACACACACACACACACACACACACACACACACACAGACACGCACACATACCTAGGTAGTCGTACATTACACCTTCCTTTAGTCTCCTCGTTGGCCCCTGTATGAGTCTCTTGTCTGGGGTGGCGAGAGGTGTCGAGCCAGTAACGCCTATAGATGTGGCGCTATACGTACCTATACCATGACAAACCTGCGAGATGTGCCTTTTCTTCAATGGTTTGGCAATGCTTGGAGCGGCAGGGAGCAGAACACAGGACACAGGAATTGGGGAAAGAAAGGAACATTTAGAAAAGGGTTGAGATTGAGAGAGAAAAGGGCTTGGTATAGGAGGGTGGCGAGGAGGGTTGTGGGGAGACATATATACCGAGAGGTAAAACATTCTTGGCTAAGGGGTTGTGGCAGGGGAGGAATGTAGGAGCATGATGGGTGACTGATAGGGGCTAATGGGTGTGGTTTTGTAATGGGAGAACGAGAATGGGAGAATAATGGGAGGGTAGATATAATGGGTGTACTCGTGGTGTTTGTTTTCCGTCTTTAATCTTGATCTCATTCTATTCTTTATTTACTTTTACAACAACGCAATCAAAATGTAACGGTTTATACGCTTCGTGGATACTTAATACATTTTTTTTCTTTTTTACTTGGAGTGAGATCAGAAATATACGTTCTAAGATATAGCCCAAACAAGTGAGTATTATATTCTAACCGGAATGCCAGTTTGCTTATTTGCAAAAATAGCTGTTTTATAAATATGACACAATAACCGCAAAACAATTTTTACCTAAGGATCCTGCCAGGGGATCCTATCGAGTTGCAGCCGATATAGCGGACCGCCCCCTCGCGGCGTCGCCTTACGGCCGTGCACTGCTTCCATACCGTAATCTCTGCCGCGGGACGTGCTATGGTCTGTACCGCAGCTTCGTACCATAATCGTTCTACTAACGTACCCTGCCACCGCGCCTCACCTCCGCCCGCCGCCTGACACTGGTGGGGAGGAAGGACCGCTGCCCCCTCTAAGTTCCCTTACCGCCGCTGAGATGTTCCTCTCGCTCTCTTGACGGTGATGCCGCGGACCCAGTGAAGCGACTGCTGCTTTATGTTCCAAGTTCTTTCATATCTGAAATGTTTGATCGCCATCTGTATTCCGTAATTTTTCTTCATCTTTTT
>NC_059292.1:30229042-30279042 GCF_017591435.1 Portunus trituberculatus | reverse complement strand
GAGAGAGAGAGAGAGAGAGAGAATGCACCGTCACCCACCACTCCACATCACCAATTAAAAGGGTGTTGACTGGACGCGGCTGTGAGAGGTGTGAGAGGCGAGTTGCGTTCTGTCAGCTGCTCATATAAAGAGGGCAAGCAAGAGGCCCACTCAGCTCTCCCACTCAGCTCTCCTTCTCACACCAACAACTCACGCCCTCCCTCTCATCCTATTTCTGTTTTACTTCCTCTGTTACCTTCCCTTTATTTTTTTCCTTCTTTTCCTCCTCCCCTCCTCTTTCTACTACTACTACTACTACTACTACTACTCCTTCCTCTTCTCGTCCTCCTCCTCCTCTTCCTCGTTGTCTTTGTTCTCATTCTCTCCAATTTTCTTCACAATTCCCCTCGTCTCTTTGACCTCCGCCTCTTTTTCTCCCTCACTTCTGTAATCGCACCATTTCCCCTCCATTGCCACCACCCTGCCTTTCTCCCCCCCTCCTCCCCTCTCTTTCTCTCTCCCTCTCTCCTCTCTCCCCTCCTGACTCCTCTTTAGCGTTTCCTCCTTCTTTTTCTCTCTCTTCTTCGCTACTCTCCCTTTTTTTCACTCTCCTTGCTGCTGCTGCTGGTGCTGCTGCTGTTTCTGCTGCTTGTCCCTGTTTTTCTTTCTCTTCTCTTACTTTTTCTTCTTCTGTTCTGCTTTCTTTTTACTTTCTTTTCCTCTTTGTGCGACTCTTTTCACTATTATTAGGCTTTTTTTATTTCCCTGCTCCTCCTCCTCCTCCTCCTCCTCCTCCTCCTCCTCCTCCTCCTCCTCCTCCTCCTCCATTCTCTTCTCCCTTCTCGTTCTTTTTCTTCTTCTTCTTCTTCTTCTTCTTCTTCTTCTTCTTCTTCTTCTTCTTCTTCTTCTTCTTCTTCTTCTTCTTCTTCTTCTTCATTGCCTCCGCCTCTTCCTCCTCCTTCTCCTAATCCTCCTCCTCCTCCTCTTCGTACTCCTCTGTTTCTTCCATGTATTTTTCCTCCCGTTCAGTATGCACCATACGCTCTCCTCTCTTTCTTTCTCTCCCTCCCGCCCTCTCTATCTTTTCTCCCTCTCCCACGATTCTCCACTTCACCACCTCCTCCTCCTCTTCCTCCTCCTCCCCCTCTTGCACCTCCTTTTCTTTCTTCCCCTCAATCCCCCCCCCTCTCCATCCTTCGCCTGGGACACCTCGCCTGACCAAACAGGAGTGAGGAGCGGGACAGATGAGTGTCACGGAGGAGTCCCACGTCTTGTCCAGCTGGCGGGAGGTACTTTGACATGTGTGGCCAAACAGTTAGCAGGATGACGCTCAGTGTGTTTAGAGTATGGGTGATTATTATTATTAGTGTGTGTGGGGGGGGGGAAGAGAGAGAGAGAGGGTGTGTGTGTGTGTGTGTGTGGGGAGGGTTGTGTGTGTTTGTGTGTGTATGCGTGTGTCCGTTATAGTTTTTTTTTTTCTATTAGTACGTTTGTTTTTATTTAGTAGAGTAAATGTTAAGGGAAATTTGTGTACGTGGTTTTATGTGTTATGCTTCATGTTTAGGTTACATTGTTGTTCTATGATGCTATCTTTCTTCTCTACTTCTAAAATATATATGATTATTTTTTTTTCATTCTCAGAGAAATTATATATACTGAGTAAGAAGTTATCATTGTCTTTTACTTTCAATACTCAACGATACTAGTGCTCTCTCTCTCTCTCTCTCTCTCTCTCTCTCTCTCTCTCTCTCTCTCTCTCTCTCTCTCTCTCTGGCACCATTGTGAGCGCGGCGCCCTGCCCCACCTGACCAAACACTCCCCGCGGCCTGCAACAACCTCCCTCTCCTCAATATCCAATCCCTCACACGGGCGGCCGCAGTCTGATAATGGATCCTGATAGCAGTCACAAATGTATTTAGATTATATATCTTTTTTTTTTATTTCTTTCGCAGGTGAAGTGAAAGTTTTCTTTATTCGGTAACTCTATCTGAAATCTAATATTGCAAATGACTTTAATGGCTTAGACAATGGAAAATATGTTGGAAATATCTCTTGCTTCATTAAAAAGATATCTGGTGCACATTGATATTATCTACTACATGGGACACAGAGATCCCGATTGGGCCTATATGTAAATTACGTGCAGTTTTTCCCCTCACTTCACCCTCCCTCTCTTTTTTTATTTGTAAATGCTTCACAAGCCTTTTTTCGTGGCCTCCAATAAGTTATGCGAAAAATAACCGTAAAATAAAATTAAACAAAAAATAACAGAAAATTCCGCTGTTTTATGTTTGAATATTCATATGTTGATAATATCGAAGAAAAAAGTTTCCATTAGATTAGAGGTTTCCAGCCGTTTAAGCGTTATCACATTAATGGTTCTTGATGTAGTGTTAATGCGGCGGCGTGTGGCGGAGCGGGATCTCGCGGGGCCCTTGTAGCCTTGTAGCCTTGTACCTTGTGGCCTCACCTTGACGGGACGCCCTGGCTGCTGCTTCACTACGGCCACTTCTCTATACCACCACCACCACCACCACCACCACGAACAGAAGTGATAGATGAAAGCACTGTATACTGATAACATGAGAAATAATTCCGTGTCTCCTATTCACGTAGGAAAAGTTAGTGTTCGCCTTGTACTCGTAGCGCCTCCTCGCGCCTCCCTGCCTCGTGCTCATTGTATCCTTGACTACTGACGTCAGCATCAGTAACTGTAGCTTTGTTTTCACAGTACTCCTGCCATTAAGTATGATGATAAAAATAGCGGAAATAATCACGATAATAATAATAATAGTAATAATAATAATAATAATAATAATAATGATAATAATAATAATAATGATAGATAACCATAAAAGCTAAGGCTTGCTTCTTTTGATCAGTTTAAGAAGTCAGTAGGTACTCGCTTTTACACGACTGGATTAGTTGAGTGTTCTTAAAGCCAAGTTAATACATGCCATTCTGAAAATACAGCTAGCGTCATTCCTCTCCCTGAATCATGATTGCAAGAATCGAAGAGTCAGTGTTCATATGTGTCAGATTCATCCTGGGAGACGGTAAACATAATAAACAGTCTTTTCAGCCGCTTATCTCTATGTTCCCCGTGAGAGGCGCGCTGCCGCTCCTTCACCGTGCCTCACCTTTTTCCCGCCGCAAGGAGCCTCAAGTGTTCCAAGCTACAGACAACAATGCTACTCAGTGGAAGAGCTTGAGGGATTTTTATTTTCTAAAGTGGCGTCTCCTTGGCGTAGGTCAGCAGGTGTGGAGATAAATTATTTGCCCTCAGTTTCGGCCTTGTGCAGTACAGGCAGACACACACAGCATAATCCGCTGGGTATTCCCACTTCATGGTTTGCTTGATGTATAAGTTCATGTAAAAATTCATGTTGGGTAGTAAATGACCCTGTGTTCTTACTACCATACATCTGCTCCGCCGCACCTCTGCCACCTTCAGTAGGCTCTAATTGAAATGACACGAGTTTTTAAGGGTATTTTTACTGTTTAAAGACAGATTAACAAGATTTTTATATTACTATCAAGATTTTTAGATTATTAACAAGAGAAACAGCCTTGTGAACTTCGCTGAGCATCTCTGTGGCCTTTAGGAAACAGTCATGGCGAAAGAGTGGAGTATTTCTGTGTACGGGATTCAGTGATGGGTTCTTTGATGAGAGAGGAGGAGAATAGCAAGACTGTGTATATGTAATTCTATTCTTAACGTAACAGACATTGTAAGCACACACACACACACACACACACACACACACACACACACACACACACACACACACACACACACACACACACACGTAATAGGATGCAAGCACGTCTTCACATATAAGTAACATGAGCTTTCTCCATGTAAACTCAGCCTTTTTTGTTTTCCATCTTCACCTTAGCCTTTCATCACCATTATCTTCTCGACCACCACCACCGCCACCACCACCACCACCACCACCACCACCACCACCACCACCACCACCACCACCACCACCTCCACCTACCCCTACCCCTACCCCTACCATTGACACCCCCATTACCCACTACTGTCCTTGTCCCCCTCCACACCTACCATACTACCACTACACTGCAGCGACCAAGCTTCTGCTACCACCACCACCACCACCACCACCACTACTCCTCCAATCCCTCCCCCGTCCCCGCCACCACTACACCACAACACCAGTCGTACCGGGAGCTACCTGAGATGTGAGCCCCGCCCTCCGCCCCGCCCCTGCCAGCTCGGGTCCAACCCAAAGTGACGTGCGGGGGGCCGGTGGTCGGGTCCTCAGGTTACTGCCGAGACAAACCCGAGGACTAAAAAGTTACGTGTAGGAAGGGTGTAACTGGGGATTATAGATTGGTACTAGAGATTGAGGGCAGCACACCAAGACACTTTGGATCAGTGTACCTTGACCTGTCTACCATGAAACACACACACACACACACACACACACACACACACACACACACACACACACACACACACACACACACACACACACACTTAGCAGCCCCTACTTTCTGCTCTTTGAGGGTGAAGGAACGCGAGGCCTCCTCCTCCTCCTCCTCCTCCTCCTCCTCCTCCTCCTCCTCCTCCTGCTCCTCCTCTTCTTCTTCTTCTACTTCTTCTTCTTCTTCTTCTTCTTCTTCTTCTTCTTCTTCTTCTTCTTCTTCTTCTTCTTCTTCTTCTTCTTCTTCTTCTTCTTCTTCCTCCTCCCCCTCCTCCTACATTAATTATAGCGAGTGGTTATGCTAATGCCGCAGGTAACTGGAGAGCACTGCGCCCCCACGCCCACGGTAAGTTAAAGTGATGTCAGGTTGTCTTTCACACGGTGCTTTCGATTAATCTTGAGCGTCACTCGTCTGGCCAGATTTTCCACACATCCGTCATAGCGCTGCCTACGAAGATAAGAATACCGACGTGTGTCATTCTGATTAATACTGCAATCCTTCTCCGGTTTCCCTCCGTCCCTCTCTTGGTACGCAGGATCTTCTGGTGACTACGTACATCCGCATCGTTCCTATATTACAGCGTCACGTGGCCGTGTCAGGTGTTGTGTCCCAGTGGATGCAGGTTTTATTAGAGGTTATTCATTAGTGCGGTCTGCGGTGTGTCTCTGCTGTCCGGTCGTGCGGTGGAGAGCTGCTCACTCGCTGGGTGGACGCCGCCTACAGGGAATGTGGTGGAATGTGTGTGTGTGTGTGTGTGTGTGTGTGTGTGTGTGTGTGTGTGTGTGTGTGTGTGTGTGTGTTTGTGTGCGTGTGTGTGTACTGTCAGAGCTCGGCATTAATGGGCACCAAGAGGATTGCGGACATTAATTAAAGAGTATTTAGTGGAAAAACAACATGCAGCAATAATTTTGGTATCTGAGTCGTTGGCTTGTCGTTTTGATGGTGGAAAGTGAAAAGCTTAAACAGAAAAATCAAAATACAGCCTTAAATATCAATGTGCATATTACCTCAAGAGTATATGAGCATGTAGTTAAAAAGTGATCGTTATAATTTATTACCTAGAGGCATTACTGTTATTCATTAGACAGCGAAGTTAGATATTTCTGTAATTACTGACTATATATGTGCATTTTGTTAACTCCTTCAATACCATGACGCATTTTCATATTAATTTTGCTCACTATTTGGTGATTTTTATAAGAGTTCAGAAACTTATATGATGATTAAAATAGTCAAGACTCTGGCTATTAATTTTCTGATCTCCATAGACCGTTCCTATTGTAAATTAAATCATCTAATCACACCTAAAATATGTGATAGAAATGCGTTCCAGTACTGAAGGGGTTAAGAATGACATAGGATAATAAGTTTGTAAATAGAATAGATATAAAAATAAAAAAATAAAGTTAGTGCTAAAATAAGAAACCAAGGAAATAACAAAGAGAAGGTCAGAGGCAATTGTTGTGTGCGATGGTGACGGACGTGTTATGTTGGTGTTCTTGGGAATCCATTTCGAGTTTAAGTGGTAGTGAAGGTTGTAGTGAAAGTGATCGTGATGGTGTTGAAGTCTTTTTTCTTCTCTTTTTGATGAAGGACATTGGAATAGCTGTTGTTGCTGTTGTTCTTGTCATTGACTCGAGTTACCTGTGAGTGTGGTAATAGAAGAGGCGAGGAAAAGAATGGTGATGAAATAAAAGGAATACTGTCACATAGTTGTGTTGTGAAAGTGGCGGCAGTGGTGGCCATCTTGCGCTGGTGGTGGTGGCACCAGGTATGGGTGTGATGCACTGGCGGGGGCGACAGTGGCAGTGGTCTTGTAGTGATAGGAAGGATGACAGCGGCAGCAGCAGCAGTAGTAGTGTTGTATGGTTAGAAAGGCAGTGCGGGTGGTGGTAGATAGATAGGGATGGTAGTGGTAATTGTGGTGGATGGTGGTGGTGGTAGCGGACAGGTGTAGCCATGATGGATGGATTGGGATGGCAGTGGTGGTGATGGTGATAGACAGGTATAGCTACTCTGGATGGGTTGGAGCGGCTATGGTGATGGTGGTGATGATGATGGTGGTGGTGGTGGTGGTGGTGGTGGACAGTGGCGGCATAGTTTACGTAAGACAAGTCAGCGCAGATGGCTGCCGTTCCTCCTGACGTACCGGTCCCCGCACGCTGACACTGCCTCCGCCCTGCCATTATCTGCCGCCACGTACTGGTGCACACCGCTACACATGCACCGCGGCCAGCAGCGACGTCCCGCCAGGCGCCCGTCCCTGCCTTGCCTTCCTCCCGCCGCTATGAAAGTGGAGCTTAAACTCTTATAGCAACGCCCGTTCGTGTCCAGCCACACTGCCTAATTTCTGACGTGTTTACCTTCTGATTGTATCGATTCGTTATTTGATAGATTGAATGTGTCATTGAGTGTTATTAAGCAATTGAGTTTACGTGTTATGGTGTGCAGTTAGACCGTGAAATAGTGTTTATTGAATGCTAGGCGTTATGTTTTGGGTTTTATTACACAACTGTATAGAAATGGACACCGTTAGCGTTGATAGAGATGATTCACTCAAACTTCTGTACTAATACTAAGTGCAGTAGTTACGTCCCTAAACACACGCAGTCCATCCACACCACAGTTCATAGTTTGATTGTCGTCATCAGAACAGAAGTACTTATGTTTTCACCACGATTTCAGTCACTCGCGCCAAGAGCTTGTAATTTTACTGAAATGTCTTCCACAGTCTACAATAACTTTTATACAGTGACATGAAAGCATAAGCTTTACTATAGTGTCACAATGAATGTCATACCATCTCTTTCTTTTTCTCTTAACACGAAACTGAAAAAATTAATAAATCTTGATCCAAGACAGGATGCTGTAGTACCTGTTCTTTATTATAGAGGATTTGCTTCACAAGGTATTCTGCTTTTGAAGCAATACACTAACTCCAGAAAATACTACATTGTTTGAAATCACAAGAATTTTTCATTAATTAAGTGGAACTAGTCAGTCGTTTTTCATAAGCTATATCTCACATTCTCAAATTTTGTCCTTTACGAGGAAGTTATAGTTTGGGAAAGAAAAAGCTCAACAGCTCACCACTGGCTGCTCTCTATGCTAAGACAAGTAATTTACGAAGCATATAAAATAGTATAGATGTATAGATACAAATACAATAAAAGGAATAGCGTATGATGACTCCTAAAGTGATGCTTCTACATTGCCAGATTTGAGGAAGCGTTGCCACATGTCGCTTTACAAAGGTTCATTAGGCCTACAGGTTCGCCATGATATCTTCCCCTAGCTCAGTGATACGGAATTTAATATGATGAGGAAAAAAAGAAAGGTGTATTGGGGCTTGTGGCGAAGCGAGAGGCACAAGAGCTGCTGTATCAGGGCAAGGGTGGAGGTGTAGTGTGGTGATGTGGTGGTGGGGTGTGGTGGTATGATGGTGTTGGTGTTGAGGTGTTAGTGTGTGAGTGTAACAAGGTGTAGCTATACGAGTGTGGTGATAGTAGTGTAGTGTTGAGGTGTTGACGTGTAAAGGTGACTGGATGATGTGGTGTGGTGGTTCTAGGGTATTGAAGTGTGAGGATGACTGGGTGTAGCTATTGGTGAGGAAGTGATGCCGTACAGGTGAAGAGGTGGTGAGGTGCATGGAGGTCAGAAAGGTCTCGAAAAATTGATATATAGAGGAGTGGCGATGGAAGTCAATGGTTGAACAAACAGAAACAAAACAGCTTGTGTACACGTATAAAGAAATGTACCTTTCCACACACACACACACACACACACACACACACACACACACACACACACACACACACACACACACACACACACACACACACACACACACACACACACACACACACACACACACACACACACATGCACAGAATTCAACTTTGAAGAAACAGAAAAAGCTTGTGTACACGTGTAAAGAAATGTACCACACACACACACACACACACACACACACACACACACACACACACACACACACACACACACACACACACACACACACACACACACACACACACACACACACACACACACACACACACACACACACACACACACACACACACACACACACACACACACACACACACACACACAGAGAAATCACTAAAAATCTGTCCAAGAAAACCTCAGCTATTTCTACATACTTAACAGCACCACCCCCATCGCTCTCACAAACCCCGTCCCTTCTTCCCTCTCCCTCGAGCGACACCATCCTACCTTCGCCAATCTCCCCGCAACCACCTCCCCTCCCACAAACCCACCTCGCCCACCTCCACTCCCAGGACAGACCACCCCAGCCGGCCCGCGTCTCACCACGCCCCCCGCGAATCCTGAGAGATGGCGCAGAAACTTAATGGAAGGCTTGGGAGCGGGCGAGGAGAAGTGGTATTGGCAGGGTCTGATTTAATTAATTGGGTTAATTAAAGAGGGGGAGGGCCGGGAACATAGGTGGAATATGTAAACAAGACGACTTTGGGAGGGTGTTGGGAGGTGCAGGCTGGCGGGGAGCAGAGGTGAGGTGAGGTGACGGGAGGTGAGGTGAGGGGAACCTGGGCACTATGAGAACCACTGGACTCTCTCTCTCTCTCTCTCTCTCTCTCTCTCTCTCTCTCTCTCTCTCTCTCTCTCTCTCTCTCTCTCTCTCTCTCTCTCTCTCTCTCTCTCTCTCTCTCTCTCTCTCTCTCTCTCTCTCTCTCTCTCTCTCTCTCTCTCTCTCTCTCTCTCTCTCTCTCTCTCTCTCTCTCTCTCTCTCCTTCCTGCGCTCCGATGATGGTGGTCCGTGGAAGAACTGCACACCTCCACTTCCTCCTCCTCCTCCTCCTCTTCGTCCTCCTCCTCCTCCTCCTCCTCCTCTTACTCCGTCCTCCTCCTCATCCTCCTCCTCCTCTTCCTCCTCTGTCTCTTTCGCATCCTCGCTCTTTTATTTCCCTGTACGTGTTTTGTTTGTATAGATAATATATGTTTGTTTGTTTGGTTTTTTTAGAATTTTTTTCTCTTCTCTTGTTTACGAGTATGTGTGTCATTGAAAGCTACGACCACTATTACTACTTCTACTACTACTATTCTCTCTCTCTCTCTCTCTCTCTCTCTCTCTCTCTCTCTCTCTCTCTCTCTCTCTCTCTCTCTCTCTCTCTCTCTCTCTCTCTCTCTCTCTCTCTCTTTGTATGTATGGATGCAGCAAAATAGCTCTTCTTTTTGCTCGAAACCTCATTATTTCTTCACAATTTGGGGCCGATCTATTGCGCCTCTCGTCGACCTTGTAGTTTTCTATTTTGGTAACATTAAGCGACATTCAGGAGTCTGATAACAGAGTCCATAAGGAAAGGCCAGGTTAGATTATCACGCTGTACCCTCGGCCTGAAAAACGACGAAGAGAGAGAGAGAGAGAGAGAGAGAGAGAGAGAGAGAGAGAGAGAGAGAGAGGAGCGAGTTGTGTTTCCTTAGCATTTCTCTTTATTCACAGTCGGGAGAAGATCAGTCATGCGAGTCACTTCTTGTCGATGCCTCATTTAACGCCTGGATACTCCCTTCCTCCCTCCCTCCCTCCCTCCCTCCCTCCCTCTCTCACTCCCTTACCCACTCACTCACTCACTCACTCACTCACTCAATCCCTCCTTCACTCTATACCAGCCGAGCACGCACCATCATCACCCACCGTCACCATCTCCACCATTATCACTAACGCCTCTACCACTGCTGCCTCAGTTGCCCTCACCAAGACAGTGATCGTAAGAGGCATAGTGATATCACCATTACCAGTTTCTACATCGCCCCCACAGTCTTCACCTCCATTACCACCACTTCCGTCACCACCACGTCAGTTACCACCATTGCCATTGCTACATCCAATGTCACCATCATCTCCTTACAATAACAGTATATAGTTTGACCTAGATGGCACAGTTTACCTTCAAGTGCACAGAAAAGGCCAGATAAGCACACTCACATTCACACACACACACACATACACACACACACACACACACACACACACACACACACACACACACACACACACACACACACACACACACACACACACACACACACACACCAAATAAGTTTCTTTGGTTTGGCGTTGGGGATCCGCAGCGCTATCGTGATGAAGAATAAAGGCTCACCACCACTATCAGCCGGCGATTGAGTTTCAACTGTGAATAAAGGCATCCTCCACCCAGGTTATCTGACTTTCCTTGGTGCGGCGGACCTCGCAAGGCGCCACCCTGCCGTGTCATGGCCTAGGGTCTCACAGCTGCTCCTCCCTTTCTTTGCTATGCCTCACGACCTTTCTGGCGAATCCTTTTCACGTTATACGTATTTTGATATGAAGTTTTCTCTGTCGCACCTGCCTCATTTCAATATAAAGTACTAAGAATGAATCAAAAGGCAATGCGGAACCAGGGAGTGCTTGTCATAATTACAAAGAATTACAAAAGATAACAAATAGAACTTATGATCCTGTCTAAGCTATTGAATTAGCGTATTCTACGATAACAAGAACTGTAGTACTATATGAAATATGAAAGAGTTACAATAGCTTATGAGAAGGTTGAATGTTGTCTGTCGGCTCCTGTGTCTGACATGCTCATACTCATTACATGACGTGATCAGTAATGCATCAAACACCAATTCTGGGTGACACCTTACTGTCCATCCCCAACGTCAAGGTTGTTTCTTCTTTTACTTGTGGCAGATGCCAAGACCTCGGTGAAAGAAACCGATCACCGACACCTGAAGCACAGTGCTCGGCCGGTCCCAAGGCACTGACTCTTTGAGGCAGCCAATGTGGGTCACTTTGCGGGAAGAGACGTCCAATCTTAGAAACTTGAGAGACGAGTTTATCTCCGTGACGCGGCCCTCCTGTCTGCACCTTGAAGCACGCCCTCGGAGAGCGGTGTTCCTAAGGTGGCTTGGTGCATGGCTTATGAAACTTGACAGTGCTTATATTCACTTGAAGATATATTTTCATAACGAGAGAGAGAGAGTGTGTGTGTGTGTGTGTGTGTGTGTGTGTGTGTAAGGAAGGGTCGGGTAACATGAAACGTCCACTGCTTGGTCAGTCGCCAACCCGCAATGGGAAAGACAAAAATTACCAGCCGCCCAGACTCCTTTCAGCGCCTGTGGGAGCCGAGCAGCAGTGGTCCCCTCGCCTCATTCTGACTTTCATTCTCAAGAAATAAAAACGAAGACATCTGACACTTCCTCGACTGCAGGCGAGTGACCGATCCCTTCCCACACTGTTTCGAGCGGGCGAGGTGGGCGTGTGTTTCCGAAGCTTAAGTAGCAGGGTTGTAGGATTGTGCAACTTATTTTTTAGTCGTTTCCGTATCCATGAATATTTTATCATACATCCTCCAACGACAACCTTGAAGAAACACGAAAAGGTTTTACACATTCTTTATCTCTACGGCATTATTCTTTTTTTCAGTCTCTCTCTCTTTATATGATAATTCCTGATTCATCAATCTTTCACTATGAAATGTGGGACTCGACGATAATTAAGGGAAGTCATTAATTTACCAGTTGGCCGTGAGCAGGACACGCTTTTAACATTATCTGGCTTTATCTGCGCAGCGTACACAACTGTTATCCACTAAAGAGGCTGCCAGACAGGGCTTAAGGACCGCTACCGACCACTGCCACAACACAGCGTCACATGCCGTCAGGGATTCACTTTAGCTCCTCGAGTGCCTGCCGCTGTTCTGAAATATTAGCAAACACTGAGCTAGGGTGAGGGAAGCAGACGCGGTAAAGCTTGAGTGTGTGTGGGTGGGTATGAAGCGATGCTATACGTTTTAGCTTTTTTTCTCTTTTTATTCTAAGCAACTGAAGGAAAACAAAAATATATAGAAGTGAGGATTTTTTTTTTTTTTTTGGGGGGGGGAGGGAAGGTAAATGTTTGAAAAGAGGGAAACAAAAGTGCAATTGATCATTGTTGTATTTTTCGTTAAAATATAGGGATAACTGAAATAAAGGCAGACATGAAGACTAGAAGAAGAAAAAATGTTGTTAGTAATGCATTTAGTTGTTCAAAATCCATAAGTTTTGTAAACTCTTCACTACCTTTTATGTACTCCACATGGCACACCAGCGCCGTTTCTGCTAACGTGTAAAGCAGTTTGATTAGTTTTACACAGCTTTCGTACTTTGTCTTGGGTCACTGCTGATGACACTAACTTGAACAAAAAAATCAGATTGGTGCAGCTCCTCGATGCGGCAACTCCAAGGATTATTGTTGGAAGAGAAATAAAAACCAGCCACTTACTGCCTGTCACGGCTCATGCACTTCAAGCGAGTGAATTGGTGCGTTGAATACAGCACAATTCAGCACATAAATGACAATTAATGTTCGATTCACATCGGAGTCACTTGTAAGTAAACATTTTTTTTTAAATAATGTCCATTATCGAACACACACACACGCACACACACACACACACACACACACACACACACACACACACACACATATATATATATATATATATATATATATATATATATATATATATATATATATATATATATATATATAAATACTGTTTAGTAGCATCGTCTAAATTGTAGTTGAGTGGACAGCACAGCAGATAGCTCATGACTATCCAGCGCGTCAAGTAAACTAATAGATCCCAGACAGCCATTTTCAGTTTCTTTTTTTATTTTCTTGTTTTTTTACATGTTCGCGTGTGTGTTCTGATAACGGGAAAATAATCGATATATTTTTGGTGTTGTATCTTTGGTGATGACATGAGTGTGACACAGAGTGGGGAGGGCGGAGGGCCGAGGGCCAGGGGCGGGACTGGGTGGTGGCTGGGCCGGCACTGCCAGCACCGCCACCCGGGATGTAAACAATGCTGTTGCCCAGTGTAATTGACTGTGTCAGGGAGCCAACAAGCCCTGACTCGTCTCAACGAGTTTCATGCCGTGCAGGTCGTTAAACACTCGTTAAATGGTCATTAGGGCGTCATTAAGCAGTCATCCCTCCCGCCCGTGTGGAGCCGACCCTTCGCCCTCCCACCTGCACGCTAATTGGCTGGAACTGACTGGAAATGGCTGGAAGCGGGCTGCGGGTGTCGGGCGGGTGTCGGACAGTGTTCCTGGAGGGAGGAGGCGGCCCTCGCTCCCTGCCGCGGCTTCCTGCTGCTGATGGATGTCTTTGTTTTGGTGGGCGACCCCTCCGACTCCCACTCCTCCACCTCTCCTCTTCCATCCCCGCCGTCTTCCTCCTCCCGCTCCCTTCACTTCCGTCCTTCCCTCCTTTCTACCACTGAGGCCATTTTACTCTTGTCTTTTCTCCTGCTTCCTCTCTTTCCCCTCGCACCCTTCCATCTACGCGCCCTCAACCTGCTCCCTCCTCCACTTCAACCCTCTCCTCACATATCTTCTCCAGTCTCTCCTTTATTTAACTCCTGCCTCTATGTCTGTCTCTTTCTTCCTCTCCCTCACTCACAATTTTCCATTTTCCTCCCTTCTCCCTTATTCTTCCCTTTCCCAAATTCATCTATTCTCTGTTCCTTTATTCTTTATTTTTTTACCATCTTTAGCTTGATCTTCTGGTCCTCTCATCTCCTCTCTCTCTCTCTCTCTCTCTCTCTCTCTCTCTCTCTCTCTCTCTCTCTCTCTCTCTCTCTCTCTCTCTCTCTCTCTCTCTCTCTCTCTCTCTCTCTCTCTCTCTCTCTCTCTCTCTCTCTCTCTCTCTCTCTCTCTCTCTCTCTCTCTCTCTCTCTCTCTCTCTCTCTCTCTCTCTCTCTCTCTCTCTCTCTCTCTCTCTCTCTCTCTCTCAAGACATGTATTCAAAACTTTAAATTTTCAGCGCATTTTTGCATTTTTTCCTCCTCCGCTGTGTTCAGGATGTTTTATGAGAGACAAGGACGAGGCGTACATGTTTAGTGTGTGTAGTGTGTGTGTGTGTGTGTGTGTGTGTGTGTGTGTGTGTGTGTGTGTGTGTGTGTGTGTGTGTGTGTGTGTGTGTGTGTGTGTGTGTGTGTGTGTGTGTGTGTGTGTGTGTGTGTGTGTGTGTGTGTGTGTGTGTGTGTTCAAGCTTACTATTCTGGTGCACATTTCCCAGTATAGATGATTTTCAATGCACAAGAATTTTTTTTTTCTCCTCATAGTACATCGATCTGTGAGAGTAAGTCGCTTGTATGCACTTGTGGCTCCTGAGGGATTGCAAAACAAGAAATATTTGCTGGAATTTGGGGCCGAATTCGTCCGTAAACGTGTCGCCTTATTGTGAATTAGGAGGAAGTAACAGAACACACACACACACACACACACACACACACACACACACACACACACATCAATACACTATACTGAATGTACTGTACAATAAAAGTTATTGATTATTTGACACTTGTATAGCAAACACGTTGACGCGAAAACACGGTGTTGCGAAGCTGCCTATCGATAAACGGTGACCTACAAAATAACACACGTCTTGAAGCACATCGTGAGGCGGCAGCAACATGGACTCACTGCGCCTTGTATCTGCAGCACCGAGAAACCTGAACTGGGCCACTTCGAGGCTATCTTTCCTTACGTCTCGGAATAGTTAATATAAAATATTTTAAAAAATGGGATATAGCAATAAAAAGAAAGAAAATTAAGTCACTTTCATGGCCAACTCGGCTGACAACATAACACCTCGCTTGGGTTTACATAATTATGAGTTGTTGGTTCCTTAGAGTTCAGATCTTGGCCATAAGTGCCGTATTCAGAAACGCTTCCCTCTCTCACCACCACCATTTTCAAAGACTACAGAGACGATTAGCCGAATTCTAAAGAGTATTTGTCCTGTTGATAATGAAGGAAACTTGTTAATATGTTACTAGAATTGCAGAAACATCCTTTTGAAAAGTGAAGGTGCGGTGAGAAAGTATTTCAGAATATAGGCCTTAGTAAATGTCAGTGCTGCTTATTTCTGGGCTCTTATATTCAGTATTTATAAGTGAACATTGACGTGAGTGTAGCGTGTAGTGTTTAGCAGCGACTTTACACTATGTCATATGTGTATTTCAGTTTTTATTGATTTTTTTTCCTGCTTCTTGATCTCTTTTTTTCTTAACCTTTTCACTAGTTTTTTTTTTTTCTTTTTCTTCACTCAAGGAGGAAACATACTCAGCGAGCGTGGTACAAGTGTGGTACAATACATAGAGATGAGGCGCCGGTACACCTTTCCCTGCCCCCCTCCCCTCCCCACCCAGCACAGTCTCCACCGAACGAACAAGTTGAGTAATCCCACAACAAAAACACGACGAGTAAGAATATTAACGTTGCCTAAGCCCGGCTAAGTTATGGCGGGCCTCTACTTCCCTAACACTCTGTTCAACATTCTACAAAGTTTATAACCCAGTGTGTTGGCAGTGACCTCTGACCCCGATGTTATTATAAGCCGGAGGGTCACTAGCCGGGAACAAGGACGCTCAAGTGAATATTAATTTTCCCATCTCCCTCCTTCCCTCCACCTCCAGCTAAGAAGGAGAGGAGAGCCGGAGAGCAGGAGGGAGGGAGAGACGATGGGAAAGACGGAGGCCCCAACACTAGCAGCAGCAGCAGCAGCAGCAGCAAAGCCCGCTTCTCAGGAGACGCCTTCATATTAACTTGGCTGTCAAAACATGTCGCCTCGGCTTTTATCAACACCGACACTGATGAAACATGTGTCGGGCCAGGTGCTCGCCGCCTCCCAGGGCCAGACATGATACTCCCTCTATTTTTTCCTTCCTCACTCGCGTCTTTGTCGTCTTTTCAAAACTCGGGCGTAAGTTAGGACAAAGCCGTCCCCGTCTCCCTGTCCCCTCAGACAACCGAGCCGTAAAGCGCCGCCCGCCGCCCCGCCGCCCCAGCTCCCCGGGCCTCGCTGTGTTATTGAATGGCTGCCGACGAGCACACGTCCGCGACTTGCTTGTGTACGTGCGGCGGTGGTGAAGGAGGAGGTACGGCAACGTATGGACAGAGACTTAAAGAGATTGTTGTGGTGGAGAGACACAGGAAAAAAATTCACTAAACCTGTGGTAATAATACACACCAACTCACACACCACACATCCCTCCCTACACACTCACTCTCTCTCTCTCTCTCTCTCTCTCTCTCTCTCTCTCTCTCTCTCTCTCTCTCTCTCTCTCTGTAAGATTTATAAATTTCTCTCTTCCTCATGAATCATTGTATTTTTTACAGCTCCATTAGAGATTACACGAGGTTGATGTCGTTATCATCATTACTATTATTGTTACTATTATTATTATCATTACTATTACCACCACCATCATCACCATCACATCCCTTCTCTATTCCCCTGTATGCTTCTCTCCCACTCCTTTTTCACTCCTTTCCCTGCCTGCCTTCCTTCTGTCTCCACCCTGCCTCTACTCTGCCACCACCCTGTCTCCACCCTGCCTCTACCCTGCCTCCTGCCCGCCATCATCGGCAACACCCTTCCGCGATAACATGATAGCCGATGTTTCTCCTGCTAACAGTGCGTGAAGGCTCGCTCGGGAACGCCTGGTAGCAGCCCGCCGCCCTGCCCACACTCCTGCCGGGGAAGTCCCAAGGGGGCCGTACAGGCAACGGTTCCTATCAGTTATGGTCTCCGAGGACGCTGGCCTTGATGAGTGTTGTTATGGCAGTGTGTGTGTGTGTGTGTGTGTGTGTGTGTGTGTGTGTGTGTGTGTGTGTGTGTGTGTGTGTGTGTGTGTGTGTGTGTGTGTGTGTGTGTGTGTGTGTGTGTGTGTGTGTGTGTGTGTGTGTGTGTGTGTGTGTGTGTGTGTGTGTGTGTGTGTGTGTGTGTGCGTGCTCTCTCTCTCTCTCTCTCTCTCTCTCTCTCTCTCTCTCTCTCTCTCTCTCTCTCTCTCTCTCTCTCTCTCTCTCTCTCTCTCTCTCTCTCTCTCTCTCTCTCTCTCTCTCTCTCTCTCTCTCTCTCTCTCTCTCTCTCTCTCTCCAACAAACCGTAAACACTTTATAAAATACCCCTGAATTCTATATCTATTCATCCACACTTAACACTCCTCCCTGTCATCACCCACAGCAATTCAAACACCGTACACACTTAAGTACCTCACACCACCTTTACTATTTTTTTACGTCACTTGCAAACCACACTTACCTCTTGCCCTTCCCTCTCCCTTGATTCTGACCCTCGCACACACACAAGACACCTTTAATTTGCAACACACTCTTGGCTCCGTTGCACAGTTAGAAGCCCCTAATAGCTGGATGATAATGACAGCAACCTCAGCTGCTCGCCCGGAAAATGAGCGGCGTGATAAGAGGTGAGGCGCACATCTTAGCTGGTCGAGTGCAGGTGTTCCCGGTGAGGTGGCAATTGGGACAGAGACAGCAATCGAGTCATCTTAATTAAGTCTAATGCACACATCTGCCATCTGTCTGGGGGTATTACCTGCAGATCTTTTTTATGCAGGATTCGGAATAAGTGTATATGAAAGTTGGTCGTAATCTCTCACATTTGCTTTGCTTACTTGATTTGTTTTTTGTTTTTTGTTTTTTTGTTTTTTCGTCGTTTTTATTTATTTATTGATTGATTTTGTTTATTTTTATTTTTTTTGTTGTTCTCTTTCTTTCAGTGGTTTTTCTTAATGTTTTTTACTTTATTTTTTGGTTTTATTTTAGGTGTGTGTGTGTGTGTGTGTGTGTGTGTGTGTGTGTGTGTGTGTGTGTGTGTGTGTGTGTGTGTGTGTGTGTGTGTGTGTGTTAGTATGTGTGTGTGTGTGTTTTACATACATCTTATATACTGTCAGAAAATTTTCTAAGAAGTCTCTACATCCATCGCAAATATCCTATTCTTTAAAATTTCTTATTTGAAATTATCTTCATTACCACCACCGCCACTACCACCATCACCACCACCAACAACAACAAAAGTAAAAAATGCAAATAAAATACCAAAAAGAATAAATTAATTTTCAACGTATCACACACACACACACACACACACACACACACACACACACACACACACACACACACACACACACACACACACACACACACACACACACACACACACACACACACACACACACAACCACCACCCACCACGAACCCATACCACACCATACACACAAACCACCACCACCACCACCACCACCCACGTCACAGGAGCCCAGGTGGTGACAGGTGCTTTAATAAATGATAGGCGGGGACCCTTTGATTATCCTCGGCTGTATATATTGCACATAAGGTCCTTAAAAGCCAGAGTATCGTGGCCTGATAACATCCACGTCTGCCCCTCATCCCCTCGACCCTCTCCCTGACCCTCTCTAGACCTCTCCTCTCTCTCTCTCTCTCTCTCTCTCTCCCGCTCTTTCTCTCTCCCCACGACAGGATAAAAATGTGGAGTGTGAGGTGAGAGGGTGCGAAGAGGAGGGAAAGTGGGTGAAAACGAATGTGTGGGAGTTAGGGGAAAGATTAATATTGTTGGGAAATACGTGTTTTTTCTTTGTACGTACGTGGTGTTGTAACGAGTCTTGTTGCTGCATATATTCTCTCTCTCTCTCTCTCTCTCTCTCTCTCTCTCTCTCTCTCTCTCTCATTGAACACAGAATTGACGGCATTGCTCGTCTTGTAAGGCATAAACAGCATAACTTAATAGAAAATATACTGTTTAATTTTTTTTTTCTGGTAACTCAGTACTTGTTTGAATCTTGCTTGCTTCTAACTAGTGATTTTTTACTGTTTGTTTTTTTTCCTCCCCCCTATAGCGTGTCAATGATTTTATTTTTTTACAAGAGTGACTGAGGCGTGAAAACCTGTACTAGCATATATACTTCAGCGAGCGATAGTCTAAATGAATCCGTGGGTGTGTGGTACTAAAGTTTGAGTGTTAACTAAGAATAAACTCGAGAAAATGCGAAGAATGGAATTGTAGTAGTAGTAGTAGTAGTAAGTAGTAGTAGTAGTAGTAATAGTGGTAACAGTAGTAGTGGTAGTAGTGTAGTAGTAGTAGTGGTAGCAGTATAGTAGTAGTAGTAATAGTAGTAGTAGTAGTAGTAGTAATAGTGGTAGTAGTAGTAGTAGTGGTAGTAGTCGTAGCAGTAATGGTGGTGACAACAACAACACGCGAACACAATAAGATAAGTTCACCGCCTTGCATAGATAGGAGATAGGAAGAATACATGTTTAATATAATGCCTGCGATAAGCGATAGGAGGAGGAGGAGGAGGAGGAGGTGAAGGAGAATGCTGCGGATAGGGGCACGAGTTACGGGGGACCTTTTGCCCACTCAGGTAGCATTATGCATCAGGCTTGCCGCTGGAACACAACTAAGCATTAAGATAAATAAAAATTATCTTAAACTACGCACTGTAAAAGGGAGAAGGAGAAGGAAAGAAGAGGACACGAACGGACAGCAAGAGAGAGAGAGAGAGAGAGAGAGAGAGAGAGAGAGAGAGAGAGAGAGAGAGAGAACAATAACCAGAACACCCTCCACTGCCGTCACTTCTCATCACAGCACAGTCTCTCCTTATAACCCACCCGTTTTCTATAAAGAGTGACGTCACACGGGGCATAAATCCGGGAGGGTCAGCGGTTCTCAGATAGGGCGATACCCACTGTTTCTCTTGCTAATAGAGCGTAAGGGCGTCGAGTGGCGGACAGACGGGGGAGAGAAGCATGAAATTTACCGGTGCTCAGCGGGCTGGCGGCGGCGGTGGCGGTGGCGGCAGCGGGAAGGAGCTGTAGGAAGGGAGAGGAGAGGAGGGAGAGGAGAGTAAGAGAGGGAAGACTAGTAAGGAGAGGTTACAGCTGCATTGTTTGTTATGAGTTCCTCCTCCTGTTTATTTGTTTGTGTGTGTTTACTCTTTCGCTTTGTCTAGACTGGTCCTGTTGTTCTTCTTTATAGGGGGCAGTATCTCTCTCTCTCTCTCTCTCTCTCTCTCTCTCTCTCTCTCAATCGGTAATTTTCCTACTGTTCTTCCTTTTGCTCTTCCTTCATCTCTCTCTTTTTTCCTCCTTCCCTCACTCATCGTCTTATTTACTTCGAGTGTGTGGGGAGGAAGAAAAGAGAGAGAGAGAGAGAGAGAGAGAGAGAGAGAGAGGGACGCGGTTACTGGAAAAGCTTGCAGTTCATAGAATGTATAGGTGGACCGGCGTGAGCAAGATAAACACCGACAGAAATCACTTTTAGTCTTCTTATTATAAAGCGATTCCTGATTGACTTCACCTCTTCAGTACTGGGATGCATTTATACGACGAGTCTTGCGTATGATTAGATTATTTTATTTATGTTAGGAAGGATCTATGGAGGTCAAAAGATTAATGGCTACCGTCTTTACTATCTTAATCTCCCACATAAGTTTTTGAAGCTGTATAAAATCACCAAATATTAAGTAGAATGAATACGAAAACACGTCATGGTACTGAAGGGGTTAACAGAGACGAGACATGGTGCAGGGATGAGGTGTTGCGCGTAATGGTTTGGTTGGTCTTGCACATTTACTGCACGGTAGGTATAGAGTCCGTCGTCCCCATGTCACTTAGTCCTTTGATTGCTGTTTTGGTGCGTCTTTTATTAATCCCAATGATACTGAGACGCATTTTAACCTTGATTTTTAGGAATGATTACACGGTTTTATTTTCATTAGGAAGGGTTTACGGAGGTTAAAAAATTAATGGCCAGAGTCTTTATTACTCTAATCCTAACATATGTTTCTGAAGCAATATATAAAATCGCCAAAATTGTAACCAGATTGAATATAAAAACGCGTCCTCGTACTGAAGAGATTAGTTACTTATCATTCTGAGATATTTTTACTTGCTTTAGACACTTATATTCTTTAAAAGTAATTAGATATCTAAAAATTCACTCTTTTTAATCCTCTTTCCTACAAATGCTTATAAAGATTCTATGTTTTTTCTTGTACTGTTCATTGTTTGGTATCAGTGAAAGGGTTAAAACTTGATGGAGTAAAGTTTTTTGTTAGAATTGTTATGAATATTTAATCACTTCAGTATCATGATACGTTTCCATATTTATTCTGCTTACTATTTGGTGATTTTGTACAAGGTCAGAAACTTATGTGAGTGATTGAAATAGTGAAGACTCTGGCCAAAAATCTTCTGACCTCCATAGACCCTTCCTAATATGAATAAAATGTTTATCCGTACACAAATCTCAAGGTAAAAATGTGTTCCAGTATTGAAGGGGCTAAGCGCTTAGTAATTTGAGGATGTGGAATATTGGTATCACCGCAACACTTACTGTTTTCCTGGTACTCGCTTTATCATTTCATCAGAAAAGTCAAGGTAAATGTGAGCCTGATTCCAAGAGGTTCAATGCTCACCAAGGAACTAGCAGGGTAGGTTGACTCATCATCAGCACAGCACTTATAAAGCTCCACTAGTTATATAATACGTGGTGATAAACGGTAGAACACACTCATCACCATCGTCATCATCCTTATCATCGTCATCATCATCATCATCGTGATCGTAATCTTCATCGTTGTCATTGTAATCGCGATATGTATTACTGATGGCACTGCTACATTTAAAGCATCTGTTGTTTATCTGAAATGAGACACCAGAAAACAGTAAAGTAACGCAATGAAAGCCAAACGAGACAAGAACAACATCGACACTGAAGGAACACCAATAGCAACAATAACAAGAAAGCAAAGTAGAGCAACAGCAACCAAGCCAAACCAAAGACGGACTAGCATCAGTACTCACTAATCCTCCCCACACAAGTCTATAAAGTAACGCAATGAAACCCAAACAAGACAAGAACAGCATCGACACTCAAGGAACATCATCAACAGCAACAACGATAACAAACAAACAAAAAAAGGAAGAACAAGTAGAATAACAACAACAACAACCCAGACCAATCCATACCAAAACCAAACAGGGAATAGCATCAGTCCTCACTAATCTTTCCCACACAATAACAACAACGAGGCGGGAAGTAAAGTCATTACCACCACAACTATCACCACCAAGGTCAACCAGAGAAATGGGGCAGTGACGTGCAGTGATATGATAGGAGCCGACGAGCCTTCGACCCGACCAGGATGCTGCGGGAAGACACAACTGGACCAATTGTCGACCACTGATAAACCGGAGAATCTCGGTCGTACACCCGCGTGAGTCAGGGCCATGGATCACCACGCGACAGGCGGGGAACGTGGACCTACAAGCAACAGGGCCACACCTCCCAACCTCTCCAACCGCCCACACCCGCACTCTCCACACACGGGAGCCACATCCTTCTCGCCGAGGAGTGGGTTAGCACCGTGTTGTCCCTTCGGTGGCAATTAGGCGGTGTCGAGGGCGGCGTGAGGGCGGGACGCGACAGAGGAGGCCGCGAGTGTTACCCAGCAGCCGCCACCCGTCACCGCTCTAACTTGTCCCTGCCGCCAGCATCTGTATTTACTGGCCTCACCAACCGCGGCACTGCGCCTCCCTCATCTTGACCGGTGAAAGTACGGAGGAGGAGGAGGAGGAGGAGGAGGAAGAGGATAAAGAAAAAGTAAGAAAACTACTGAAGCTACTTAACCTAACTTACAAGTACATATTGACATTGTAAGGATGTTGATGCCCGCGACCAGCGCCTCCGCTATATTATGTCCATTTCTACGAGTATAGGTGTGGTTAGGGGCATCTCTATTCTTTATTCTTATGTAAGAGAGGAAAGCTGGCTAAGGACAACATAAAATGAAAAATAAAGGCCCAGTAAGTTGACAGTCCTCTTGCAGGTCCAAGAGTGTTTGCAAAAAATAAATATGTCTTGAAACTTCACTCTTAAATGAAGTATATGGAAGTGACGGGTAAAAAAAATAGACCCTGAAAAATGCACAAGTAATGAGGCATCTATTCAGTATATAGCACAGTTAGTCTAGATGTCATTAGCCCATACATACCTTGAATAGCCGCCATGGACCTTCAATATATTTCCTCTGGGTATTTTCCTGCGAAGACTGAAGAACACTTGCAAGTTTCCCTTTGACTTACACTGAATCAGGTTTGCCCACGTGTCAGTGGCCTTGAGGTTCCTGGAGGAGAAGGGGGGGAGAATTCTCCTCCGGGGGAAGGATGTGTGTTATAGGATCCGACGCTGCCTAGTCTGAAGGATTGAGGAGACTCGTTGTGCTTGTCATTGCTACCCGGAGCTTGGCAGAAGAGTAGGGAAAGAGATGCACGTGGTGGTGTATCCCAAGACTGCAGAACCCACCTCGCACAAATGGACAGCTCCCTGTAAGCGAAAGCAATGTTGAGGACTTCCTGCCTTTATTGCCCTGACAGCCGTGACGCGCTGGTGTCCTTCGAGGTGATCAGTGCGCGGTTCAGCAGACGGCGAGTACCTGCTGTTTCCTGGTGGCGGAAGTCGTGCGCCAGGTCGATGTTGTGGTCTGCGGCGAGGCGCTGCAGTGGGATCTGTTCCTCTCCATCCAGACTTTTCTTTATCTGTCTTTTGTATCTATCAGCTTATTTGTCCATCTATCCTCCTATCAGCTCGTCTGTCTTTCTGTCCATTTGTATGTTTATCTATCTATTCATTTAACTATCTATCTATCTATCTATGTGTCTGACTGTCTACTTATCTACCTATTTGGAAATATTGACATGTAGCACCATCATCATCATTATCATTATCACCACCACTACCACCACCTTCATCATCATCGTCAGTCTCAAGAGTCCATTGCAAGACAGGCCTTCCCAACCTTCTTCATTTATCTGTGTCTGCCGTGGAGCCTGGCAGATGTGTGGGAGTCAGGTGTGCAGGGCCCGGCAGCACAGCAGCGACACGCCGGGCTGGCTTGGGGAGGCATGGAGGGAACACGGTGGATCTGATCTAATTCCTCTGTGTGTGTGTGTGTGTGTGTGTGTGTGTGTGTGTGTGTGTGTGTGTGTGTGTGTGTGTGTGTGTGTGTGTGTGTGTGTGTGTATCAATTATTTGCTATTTTTTGCATTTATCTGTTTATGCATCTGTCTGTTGATTTATTTGTTTATTCATATGCTTACGCTTTCGTTTCGGTATCGCCATCATCATCATCATCGTCTTCGTCATCACCATCATCATCATCATCATTCACTCTGAAATAGAAAAAAGAAAAATCAGCATCTTTTCATCCTTGCCTACTCGCCATCACCACCATCAACACCAGCCATCATCATCACTTCCATATCCTTTACCACCACCACCATCACCACTACGACAGCCTCCAGCAACCATTACCCTCCACCACTCCTGCCATCCTCATTACTACAATCATCACAACCACCACCTCTCTTCCTCCATCTCCGCTACCTCCTCCTCTCTTACCACCACCACCACCACCACCACCTCTCCTCTTCCTCCTCCTGCTCGTCCTGCTGCCGGTGGTGGTAGTAGCAGTAGTGGTGGTGGTGGTGGTGGTGGTGGTGGTGGTGCTGCTGCTGCTGCTGCTGCTGCTCCACCACGACCACCACAACCCATGCATCATCACTGGGTGGGTGCGACAGGCGGGATGGGACTCACTTACCCCTCACTGGGACAAAGATGCCGCTGGGGTGTCATTGTTTCAACAGCGATTACCCACTTCCCTCGCGGCCCCTGACGGAGGCTTTTGATCTGGTCGCCTTTTGGAACGGGATGCTCTGTCTCCTTTAACGGCGCAGGCTGTCATTAGGGGCCTCTTGGTAGACAGCTGACAGCACCGGGGAACTCTTGCTAAAGCCCTGACTTCCCTGCGGGGTGTTTTTATGTGGGTGGTGGTGGTGTTGCGGGGACTTTCTGGGCCTCGCTGCCACTGCTGTGAAAGGCCATCATACACGTGGAATATATAAGGGTGTTGCGTTGCTCTCTCCTTCTCTTTGTTTTAGAAGACCTGAAAGAGTCGTACACTAAGCGGTGAGTGGCAGGTATAGGGATTGATAGTCCACCGTTTTCTTTTCCTTTTCTTAGTGAATCGTTTCTCTCTCTCTCTCTCTCTCTCTCTCTCTCTCTCTCTCTCTCTCTCTCTCTCTCTCTCTCTCTCTCTCTCTCTCTCTCTCTCTCTCTCTCTCTCTCTCTCTCTCTCTCTCTCTCTCTCTCTCTCTCTCTCTCTCTCTCTCTCTCTCTCTCTCTCTCTCTCTCTCTCTCTCTCTCTTTGTATCTTTTTGTTTAATGAATGAACCAAAGAGTTGTACACTAACAGAGGAGTGACTGGTAGATAATGATAATTTAGCCGTTTTTTTTTTCTTTTTCTTTTCAATCTATTAAATGCTATTAAGAATGGTAACGTTATTGATAAGCTGATAGTAGGTGTTAGTCTCCGAGTTATGTCACTGAAGAAGAAACAACGAAGGCGACGTCTAGTAAACACAGTGGAGGGACTAGTCGTGTTGATTAATTATCACGCTCAGGGCTATTTGACAAGGGACTCTTATTTTTTCAGCCTTCCGATGAAAAGATACTAACGAGAGAAGACATAACTGAGAAGGAGAGCTGGAATGTTGTGACATTTTCTTATTTGTTTGTTATGTTGTAGCGTGATGTGTTGCAATGTGTGTGTGTGTGTGTGTGCCATTCATAATAAGCACTACTTTAATTACCTTACCTTACAGCAACGCAAACATAAACTACTCCTTAATATCTTCTCTAACATGACCACTATACTACAACAAACCATGTTTAATTACATCCCTCACTCCTCACCAACTCAGTCAACATTGCATCACGATCCACAAATAGTAAGTGTCGCCTTGTAATCCCCTCCAGCCTGCTTTGTAACTCCGCTAATCTTGGAGGGAGTGAAACAAAAAGAAAGGCTGAGCAACGGTTGATCCTCCACGTGATTCTTCAGACGCACTGTGATCAGTTAAGTGTTCCGAGTGTTCCGTGCACTTATTGACGTCACACTGCAGGGTTTCCTCGGCGGGGCGGGGAGAGCACTCACCATCAAGTGCCCGTAGCTTGCAGCCACTTTAGTCCTTGGGGAGGGGAGAGGTAAGGGTGAAGGGCCTTTCCACCACGCTGCGAGAGAATCCTGGGAACGTCCCCTATCGCGCCTGCGTAAGCAATGGGTGAAGGTTGTGTAGCTTTATCAGATAAGTGGCATTAACATTTACCTCTGTGCATCCTGGGAACTGACACTCCGCCTGCCTGATGAGGTGGTGGAGGAGAGGGCGAGTGTGGGAGTAGAGGGGGAAGCGAGGTGAGCTGAGGTGAGGCGAGGCGAGGGGGCGTGAGATGAGGGCGGGGAGTGGAGTGTGTATGGAGATGTGGTGGTGTTGGTGGTGCCGCTGCCGGGAAGGAGGAGGAGGAGAGGCATTACTAAAGCGAT
The DNA here is from genome assembly GCF_017591435.1 of Portunus trituberculatus. Classification (NCBI taxonomy): domain Eukaryota; kingdom Metazoa; phylum Arthropoda; class Malacostraca; order Decapoda; family Portunidae; genus Portunus; species Portunus trituberculatus. The sequence continues at coordinate 30,252,325 of NC_059292.1, read as the reverse complement.
TATTAGGGCGTGTCTTGGGGCATATGTTGAGAGATGAGAGTATCTCTGTAGCGCCAGAAGACCCGCGCAGCGCTGGCGAGAGAAATGTGTCCAGGTACTATACTTAAAGTTCACCTGAGGAAATGAGAAAATGAACCCGTAGAGAGAGAGAGAGAGAGAGAGAGAGAGAGGTTGGGGGACGGTAGGCAGCTAGCAGTATTTGGTGTTTTAGTGACGTGATGATCTGTTTTTCTGGGTAATGTGACAGAGGAGAGAGCCACGTGGCCGCCACTTTTGTTGCGCCTCGTGAGCGTCGGTGTGTCCGGCGTGTTGTTTTGTGTCGTCAGCTGCGTGTGGAAGGTTAGCGGCACTGGAAAGCGAAGGTCGAACTGCTGCTGAGAAGGTACTGACGCCTCCCCTCAAGAATATTAAGTCACACAAAAGCCATATTCTCCTTTGAGTATGCAAATTTGCTTTCAACACCTTGTCTCGCAGAGTGCCGAGCCAGCCAGTAGCTTCACGCTGATCTGATTTTTTTCCACTTTCCATTACAAATGAAGTAGAAAGGCAACTTTTTCACGGCCCATAAACCTCTCGTAAGGGCAAGTTGAGCCGTATCTTGAACAGCGCTGAGTACCTTGTACTAGGGAGCTGCCTACGGTCCTACACATAACACACACGTACACACACACACATACACACACACACACACACACACACACACACACACACACACACACACACACACACACACACACACACACACACACACACACATACACACACACACTCACACACACGCTTGAATTTATCATATAACTGTTAGTAAGACTAGTTTTCACATGAAAGATATACTCGTCTTGGTTTTTTTATGTTTGGAGGTCGCCAGTAATTTCTAACCAAATTTTCATCATTAGTACAGTTTTTGGTGCTGAATACGAATATGACATTCCTTTTCTCGAGAAATGAAAGACAGGCGTAGTGGCGGCGAGTAGAGATGAGGCACATATCTGAAAAGGTTAGGTTAGGTTAGGTTAGATTAGGTTAGGTAAAGTAAGGTTAGGTTAGGTTAGGTTAGTTTAGGTAAGGTTAGGTTAGGTTAGGTTAGGGTTGAGTTAGGTTAGGTTAGGTTGGTTAGGTTGGGTTAGGTTAGGTTAGGTTAGGTTAGGTTAGGTTAGGTTAGGTTGGGTTAGGTTAGGTTTGGTAAGGTTAGGTTAGGTTAGGTTAGGGTTCGGTTAGGTTAGATTAGGTTAGAGTTGAGTTAGGTTAGGTTAGGTTAGGGTTGGGTTAGGTTAGGTTAGGTTAGGTAAGGTTAGGTTAGGTTAGGTTAGGTAAGGTTAGGTTAGGTTAGGTTAGGTTAGGTTAACTCACCCTTCTTAGGTAATTGTTGAAATCAACTGTAGTAGCGTGACATATCCTCAATTCGTCCTCACAGTATTTAATGCTGAAATACTCTTTTGCCCAGGAATAAATGAAGACGATGATTTTCTTCAATGGAATGGTACTGCCATCAAGCCAAGTGTTTTTTCTCACTGAAACTTTATAACGGGAAGCTCTCTTGTAACACATCCACGATACACTTTCGTTTGTATTTTTAATCATCATTTGATGTTTCTTTTTACACCTTTTGTCATTTTCTATGATGTTAAAGTTCTGCAGAAATTTAACAGCGTCTTCTTCGATCAAAATATTGGTAAATAATCACTGCAAGTTGTAGTTCACATCCATCTTGTCCACGGTCGTCTCAAACGTGCTGCGTGACACCCGATTGTGTATTGTTGCGCCCGTTAATTACTATTGCATTAATTAATGCGCGTCGCAAGGTAGTGCGTATTAAATCCTTTTTTTGTGCAACTATCTTTCATTTCTCGAGAAAATGAATGTCATATTCGTATTCAGCACCAAAAACTGTATTAATGATGAAAATTTGGTTGAAAATTAATGGCGACCTCCAAACATAAAAGATCCCTCGTCTCTCTGTGTGTGTGTGTGTGTGTGTGTGTGTGTGTGTGTGTGTGTGTGTGTATATATATATATATATATATATATATATATATATATATATATATATATATATATATATATATATATATATATATATATATATATATATATATATATATATATATATATATATATATATATATATATATATATATATATATATATATATATATATATATATATATATATATATATATATATATATATATATATATATATATATATATATATATATATATATATATATATATATATATATATATATATATATATATATATATATATATATATATATATATATATATATATATATATATATATATATATATATATATATATATATATATATATATATATATATATATATATATATATATATATATATATATATATATATATATATATATATATATATATATATATATATATATATATATATATATATATATATATATATATATATATATATATATATATATATATATATATATATATATATATATATATATATATATATATATATATATATATATATATATATATATATATATATATATAAACAAATATATAACCGTTTATGAAGATATTATTTGGTATGTGTTTCTATGTATTGCAATAACCAATAGCAAGAGTGAAACTGTAGTGATTACTACAGACAGCCCCTTCCACCACGTGGGCTACCTTGATTCAGACCTTCCGGCCTGTAAACTGGTCTGGCCCGAGGCAGCGCTACCCACAAGCGTGCCTAGAAATGACCATATGTGTAACTGAAAGGTAAACGTAAAGTCACACAATTATCCCCACGCTTACAAAAAAGAAACTCTGACATCATGACAACAAATATGGCCAGTGGCTTTGTATTCATTGGATCTTTCGTGCAGACAAGTCCATGGACACTAAAACAACGATAATGCTACAAAGATAAAACTTGCAGAATCATATGTAGAGTGAGGCCGAAATGACACTTAAATGTAAAAGCAACTAGGCTTTTCTCTCGAAGACAAACTACAACTCAGCTTAATATTACTAGCGATCGCTCTTCGGCCTCTGAATTTTGAGCAGATTTTAAAAACGAAATTACCACAACAAAAAAAAAAGTAAAGAAACCTGTACTTTTCTAAATAACGACTGAACACAGAGAGAGAGAGAGAGAGAGAGAGAGAGAGAGAGAGAGAGAGAGAGAGAGAACACTTGGGTGCAGCAATCCCTCGCCGTGGCCTGAGGTGGACTACTGATGCATGACACCCTCGGGGACCCTCACTCGTCGCCTCTCCCTTCCTCGCCTTGGAGAAACACTTGACTGTCCCGCACCAAGGCAAGTCCCGTGTCTCCATGCCTCTCTGTTTATTCTGCAAAATGGTAGAATCTGTTTTGATCACAGCATTGGGCGGTGGCGGGTTGCAGGATTGGCGGGAGTGGGCGGGCGTGGTGTGCAATGTGCGGCCGAGTGGTGAGTTCTGTCTTCGAGGGTGAAGAGTTAAGGAATTTTTTTTTTTTTGAGAGACGCTGAGGATTTCTGATAAAGTGGAATCAAGAATTCTGCTTAAATATATAGGCTGAGACTCTCTTTTTATTTTACTTGTGTTTAACGTTAATCCAGGCGTTATCGATATCTCAACACCTGCTTGGAAGGGAGAAGAGTTTAAAGAAAAGGTTCTGGAAAGATATTGAGTGTTACTGATGAAGTTTGGTTAGGAATGCGTTTAACCTCTTTAGTACCATGATCCGTATTCATATTTATTTTCCTTACTTTCTGGTGATTTTATACAGCTTCAGAAACTTATGTGGGGATTAGAATAGTGAAGACTCTGGCCATTAATCTTGTGACCCGCATAGACCCTTCCTAATGTCAATAAAATCGTTAAATCATACCCAAATATCATGATAAAAATGCGTCCCAGTACTGAAGTCTTAAAAATTATGTGATCTTCCTATACTTAACTAAACTTCAGATTCTTTATTTCTGCTCGTGATGAGAGTGTCGTCTGGGTGTAAAACTGGCAATATGTATGTTACTAGATAGATTCAAAGGTGTAGACTCCCCGTATATACTCCAGTACACAATGGAAGGCGCTGTTTGTGTGTATTATAGCTAATGTCGTGGCCTGAGGGAGATGGACTACCGGACATCGAAGGAACAGGGCGGAGGGCGTTATTTGGGCGGCCTCCTGACCCTTGGAGGTGGCCGGATGGTAGTGGGTCGGCCGCCTCCTGGTCGACACAATTTAGTGATGATTGGGTCTGGTGAGTGTCTGGCAGGAGGCCTCGACGTGTCTGATATTGTCCTGCTGTCCTGGGAGCGCCCGAGGAATGTTGAAGAAGAAGAGGAAAAGAGCACCGTGCAATGAGCCCTTCATTATCTCCTCCTTATTTCCTTCCTCTCTCTTCTGTGTTCGTGTCTTCCGATCCGTTGTGTACAAAGCTTTGGAAAAATATAAGTAGATGTTAAGTGAGAAGGAAAGTACGAGGAAAAACAAAACACTATATGATATAGATATTTTAAGTCAAAAAATAGTTAGCATATATTGTTATTATCATTATTATTATTATTATTATTATTATTATTTTTATTATTATTATTATTATTATTATTATTATTATTATTATTATTATTATTATTATTATTATTATTATTATTATTATTATTATTATTATAGTTATTATTATCGTTATTATTATTATTATTATTATTATTATTATTATTATTATTATTATTATTTATTATTATTATTATTATTATTATTATTATTATTATTATTATTATTACTATTATCATTATTATTATTATTGTTATTATTTTTATTATTATTATTATTATTATTATTATTATTATTATTATTATTATTATCATTATTATTATTAATATTACTATTTTCATTATCATCATCATCAGGACTGATTGATGAGAAGAAACTTTAGTCTCGGCATTCATCACCTCACGTCAGTATCAGTGAGTGAGACATTTTTGTTGCGTTTCCTTCCCTGAAATTTTCCCTTTGCTCCTTGTAGTTCCGGCACAGGTTCAGGTCACCTCAGGGAAGCGGCGTCGTGTCTTCCTCGCTACACGCTGGGCTAAGGCCCCGACACACATAATTCTCTCCTCCTCCACTAAGGTGCAGAGTTAGTGGGTGTGAGTCGTGTGTCTCGGCCTTAAACTTACTGGTCCCTGAGCTCAGCCTTCGTCACAATGCATCTTGTGTCCTTTGTCACCGTGAGATTATTCGCCGCTCTCCGTGGCTCCGGTGCGCGCCTGGTGAAGACTTAGGTTATGTCGACACTCTAGCTAATATCCTCTTTGTTTTGAGTGATAACCAGGATATCATCGCCTTGTATGTACTTATATTCCCTTTTTTAGTGAGGAAAAATATTAGGTTCAACTTGTTTTACCGCGAGTGGAAATGGTTGATCGATCGCACTTCCGCCTCAAGCCGTGAAGAAGAACCATCACCTGGACAAGTTCACGTTTGGTATTTGCGCTTTTTGAGACGCAGCGGTGAGTCACGTCCTGCCATCGCCATGAGACTGCCGGGCGGCGCCGCTGCTGCATCTGAAGGAGGAAGTTTGCCCTAATACGGAAATTAGATCTAAATATGGTTACTAGAAGATTTACATGAAATGGAAGTGAATCGCTTGAATATGGATTTCTTTTTTACTATTTTAATCGAGTTATATATATAGTATGCTCAAAAGAACACGAATGAGGATAACTTATTACAGGAAAGGAAAGGGGAAATATAAATTGTACATTTATATGCTGCCAGTAAGAAAAGAAATAATAATATGAAGAAGAAGAAGAAAAAGAAGAAGAAGAGAGAGAGAGAGAGAGAGAGAGAGAGAGAGAGAGAGAGAGAGAGAGAGAGAGAGAGAGAGAGAGAGAGAGAGAGAGGCCAGGAGAAAGACCTAAAAGAAACAGGAAAGGAGGGATTTTTATCTACATGTAGAAAAAGAATACTCGTTGCACACACACACACACACACACACACACACACACACACACACACACACACACACACACACACACACACACACACACACACACACACACAGGTAACATGTCCTGCGATCCACATGTCTGTGAAGGAAGCCCATCAAAGGGAAGAAGTAATTTTCCGTGTGTTTCCCTGGAGCGTGATGGTGACAGTGACGGTGACGGTGGTGGTGGTGGTGGTGGTGGTGGTGGTGGTGGTGGTGGCTGGCCAGAGGGATGCACACACCGTTGTCAAACCGGAGACATTATTATATACCTGAAGCGTATAAATCATGGCCGTGAGATTTATGTGAGTCCCTCCATCGATTAGAGTACAACACGTACATCCAAGTGCTGGCCAGTGTGTGTGTGTGTGTGTGTGTGTGTGTGTGTGTGTGTGTGTGAGAGAGAGAGAGAGAGAGAATGTATGTGTGTGTGTGTGTGTGTGTGTGTGTGTGTGTGTGTGTGTGTGTGTGTGTGTGAGAGAGAGAGAGAGAGAGAGAGAGAGAGAGAGTATGTGTGTGTGTGTGTGTGTGTGTGTGTGTGTGTGTGTGTGTGAGGTGAGCATAATGTATGTTGTGGTGTCATGATTCTGCATTGGTGATTACGGTGGTAGTTGTGATAGCAGAAGTAGGTCATAGCAATACTACTTGCCACGGTATATGCTGGTAGCCGCAGTGCTCTTTGATTGGTGGCAGCAATATCATTAGTTATAGTGGAAGCATCACGGCGCTGTTCATCGTCGTGTGAGTCATGTGGTGGTGGTGTTGGTGGTGGTGTTAGTGGTGGTGTTAGTGGTGGTGTTAGTAGTAGCTTATGTGGAAAGTTTATATGAAATAGAATCATCATCGTCATCATTATAACAACAACAAGCGTGATAGGAGTTGACTCGAGAAAAGAGAAGACAGAAAGACAAGACAAGGGACGGCTACTCAGTGTTTACGTTGTGCAGTGTGACGAAGCTAGGGATGCAAGACTTTACAATATAAATTATACATTTAACCCCTTGAGTACCATGACGCGTTTCCATATATATTCTGCTTGCTATTTGGTGATTTTATACCGCTTCAGAAACTTTAGGAATATTGAAGACTCTGGCCATTAATCTTCTGACCTCCTTACGCATTTCTTAATGTAAATAAAATGGTCTGATAGTGCACAAATTTAGAGTTGAAAATGTGTCCCAGTATTGAAAGGGTTAACCCCATAGTGTCACGAGCTCTGAGGTATGAATGTCACATCAGCTATCATCTGGAACTCCTTTTATCTAATTAGATTTATAGTAGTAAAAATAAAAGAGAAAATATATTAATTTTTCTATCTATACATCTGACACGGGATTAGCTTAGACAAAGCACCACACACTCATACACACATCATTCACACTCTTACCCCCCCCCCCCAGTGATAATATAAACATTTCCTGCCCTTGTTATTGATCATCGCAGCCACGGAGGAAACCCAAAGGCAGGATAAGTAGGGAATAATATAATGATGAAGACGCCCTCAGCATTTGAGAGGCCAGAAGCCCAAGTGGGGGGCTTCCCTTCACTCACGCATGAGAGTCTCGCCCTCACAGGAATGTTTACCCACACTTGAGCCCTGTTTGGTGTTGCTACGGTGTGATGTTGTGGTGTGGCAACGGGTGAAGTGTGGTGTCGTGCCCTCGTGGTGTGGCCTGATTGCGGAGCTCTCTGTGATGTGGTTTGATTTAACTGTGGTGTTCCGGTGGCGTGGTTTGGTTCGCTTCTGTTAATTTTTTGCTTTAGTGGTGTTTTGTGGTATTTTTATGGTGTGTGGTTATATGATTCCGATGTTTTGCCGTGAAATCTGGCTTGGCTGGGGAATGTTGGTGTTATCATTTAACTGCTTGTAACATCTTGGTGGCATGACCTGGTGTAATTGTGACATCTTGGTGGCATGACTTGCTCTGATTGTGACATCTTGGTAGCGTGACCTGCTCTGATTGTGACATCTTGGTGGCTTGACTCGCTCTGATTGTGACAACTTGGTGGCATGAACTGGTGTAATTGTGACATCTTAGTGACATGACTTGGTGTGATTGTGACATCTTGGTGGCATGACTTGCTCTGATTGTGACATCTTGGTGGCATGAACTGGTGTGATTGTGACGGTGGCATGACCTGCTCTGATTGTGATATTTTGGCGGTGTGACCTGGTCTGACTGCGGCATTTTGGTGGCATAATGTGTGATTGTGACTTTTCTTGCGGCCTAATGCTATCTGTTTGTTTTTGTGTTTTTTTTTTATGTAGGACAGAAAACTGGCCAAGGACAACCAAAAAATTGAAAAAAAAGGCCCACTGGGTTGTCAATTCCCTCAAAGGTCATAAGAGTCATCCAGAAGTTAGGGACAAATGGGTAAAGTGTATGCACGATGGTGGCTGATAATACAAGATGGTGCGTATCTTTATTTCCCTTTGAAAGAATTTTCCCTAAGCAAGACTGTTGTTAGTCGAATCATTTGACAAATATTTCCCTCCTGCTTCATCCTGTGTTTGCTCACCACCACAATTTGTTTATTATATTGTGTTGGTGTGGTTTGGTCTGATTCCTGTATTTTGGCTGGATTGGTGGAGTGTGGCTTGGAGTTGAATGTAACACAACGCCACTGGTCTTTAAGAACAATAGCCACATTATAACTTTGCTATCCTGTTACCATTTATACAATATGGGATTCACCTATTATACGAAGAAGAAATCGGATACAGTTCCTGAGGCCAGTTCTAGGCCATTAACACGCCAGACTTACAGTTGATGGTTTGAGAAAAAAACACCAGAAAGAGATAATTAATAGCAGCAGATGAAGATAGTCCACGAATTTAAATTTGTCCAGGAACTCCACATCAAAATTTGATGGATTTTACAAAGTACGTGACACCTCTCCATACCAAAACGAAATGCGTAGTGCCTATAAAGTTCTTGATAATAATAATAATAATAATAATATTAATAATAATAATAATAATAATAATAATAATAATAATAATAATAATAATAATAATAATAATAATAATAATAATAATAATAACAATAAACATTCGTCGCCATTACAAAACAGTCATCATGGAGTGTGTGCAGAGTCAGAGGGAAGCAAGACCACACCAATTAGAGTAAACAGCGTCAGGTTACGACAGACTGTCAACGGCGGCAGGTGTCCGATGTCCTAGAGTGTCCTCAATGCCCCGTCCCTCCCGCCTGTCCCTTCCCGTTCCTCCTGCCTGTCCCTTCCCGTCCCTTCTGCCTGTCCCATCCGGCCCTGCCTCGGCATCAACACAGAAGAGGAGGAGACGGGAGGAGTCCAGCGGCTCTGGTTCCTGATGACTGAGCCAGACCTTTAAGAACGAATTTAATTAATGGAGGTTTAGAATTTCGTGTTGTTTTGGCTCTTCTTTGTCCAAGTCAGCCGTGTTATCGTGTTCACCGTGACAGGATTATTGAGACGACCCACAGTTTTTTTTCAGTTTTTTTTATGGGATAACTGATGCTTTCCTCTTCCTTTTTCACGCATTAATAGAGTTCTTGCTGCTTAGACTCTATTAATCGCCATTCTGTGCTGTGTTTCTTTTTTCTTTCTCTTACTCTCACTCACCTAGGTTTTTCTCGATAAATGATGTTTTTTTCTCCTCTTTTTTTTTTCGCGCACTGATGGACTTTCTCGGTGCTTTGACTCTATTGATGCCTTTTTGAACCACTATCTAGTACAGTATTTGTTTTTTTTTTTTCAAGTGTCTATTTTTCATGTGATAAATGATCCTTTCCTCTTCTTTTTTTTTTTAGATTATTAATGTGTGTTTTTTTTTAATTGCTATCTTGTACTGTGTTTTTTTCTGACTTAGTTTTTTTTCCTCGATAAATTATGCTTTTTCTTTTCTTTATTTTCACGCATGGATTGACTTCTTAGCGTTTAGACTCTATTAGTAACTTTTTTTAATCACCATCTAGTATTGTGTTTTGTTTTTCACTCTCCTAGTTTTTTTTTTATTTTTCTCGATAAATGATGTTTTTTTCTTCTTTTTTCACGCATTGATAGACTTAGGTTTCTTGGTGTTTAGATTCTTTTAATGTCTTTTGTAATCGTCATTCAGTACTGTGTTTCTTTTTTTCTTTCTCACACTCGCATAGTTTTTTTTCTTTTTCTAGATGAATTTTGCTTTTCTCTTCTTTTTTCACGTATTCATAGACGTCTCGGTGTTCAGACTCTATTGATGCTCTTTTTTAATCACTATTTTGTGTTCTATTTTTTCTCACTCGTCTACTTTTTTTTTTTTTATCTAACAGTTGATGCTTTTCTCTTATTTTTTTTACGCATTAATAGACTTCTTCCTGTTTAGACTCTATTTATGTTTTGGTTTTTTTTTCCAATCGCTGTCTTTTACTATGTTTTTTTTTCTGATTCTACTTGTTTTTATTTATCGATAAATCATGATTTTCTCTTCTTTTTTTCTCGCATTTATAGAGTTCTTGGTGTTTAGACTCTATTGATGCCCTTTTTCTAAATCGCCATTCATTACTGTCTTTCTTTTTTCCCTCTCTCTCTCTCTCTCTTTCACTCGCCTAATTATTTTTTTTTTGTGGATAAATGATGTTTTTCTCTTTTTTTCTCATATTCATAGACTTCGTGGTGTTTCGACTCTATTAATGCCTTTTTTAATCGCCATCTAGTACTGTATTTGCTTTTTCACGCTTCTAGTTTCAATGTGGAGTTAAATTGTAAGCTGCTTTGAACGTCAGTGTGTGTAGGAGACTGCGTGGTGTGTGCGTCTGCGTCTCCATGTTGACCGATTTATCAGTGTGTTTTTACCATCATTATCAACCAACCACCACCGCCACAGCCGCCTCCTGCCACCAGTGTGCTATATGCCAGCAGTTGGAGAAGCCATGGGTGTAGGGGGCTGGAAAGGTGCCCTGCAGGATTGGTGGTGACTGGAAAAAAAAAAAAAGTAGAAAGCCGTGACGTCCGAAAGACTTTTAATCTGTCGTGGGTTCTTCACTTGACCTCCTCATGAAATTGTTAAAAAGAATTAAAAAAAAAAAACTCATGAAGAAATATACGATGATTCTCTGTTTAGTAATACGGACAAAGAAACAGCCTGGATGTGAACGATCTTACACGCCCTGTCACACTACAGCCCGCCATGGTAGTCCTCCCGTGTCACCATTCCTATTTTACCTAAGGCTTGTCACCACTCAGGCACTCGCACACTCTCACAGCCCTGCCTTCACCCGCCTCCTGCCGCAGCACCCACAGGAGTGAGTGAGCAGGTGACGCCGAATAATTACATCTCGGCGTGCGTGAGTGCGGCGCGTCCAGGTGTGGCAGGTGGTGCAATAACTCTCCCCGGGAAGATAACTTTAGGTGATAATGATGCAATTTGAACGACTTGGTTTCCCGGAACTGAAAACGCGGCTGGCACACCTCAGATTGGCGGAGTGAGAATCTGTTAGTGATGTTTTGTGGGAGGCGCCGCGCGGAGGGTGAAGGGCGTGAGGGCGGCAGCAGCGAGGAGGAAGAGGGCGGGGAGGGCGTGTCTGGCAGGAGGCGGCTGGCGCACCTGGCCACACCTTAATGACACCTCACGGGTGATAATTCATAAACTTAATGCATTACTCCAAATCAAACATCCTGCCCACCGAAAAATAATCATATTCTCGTTAATCTTCCCGTTGCGCCACACACCACAGGAAGACTGAAAATAATACCGATATTTCCTTCATCTTATTCAAGGTTCCTCATTTTTATTTTCACTTTCTGTGGAAGGTGAGGAGGAGGAAGAGGAAGAGGAGGAGGAGGAGGAGGAGGAGGAGGAGGAGGAGGAGGAGGAGGAGGAGGAGGAAGAGGGGTGCGTTCTGAGTGAGCACCAGCAGGACACCCACCTCAAGCTTATGCCGGCGGTCTTTATTACCCAATCAGGAAATTGCTGCCAAAACAGACCACAGCAAGGCGGATTTATTGCTGTGAACCAACGAGTGCCAATTTAGCCTATTGATCACAGTCATCGGCGGCGTGTCGAGGCCGCAGCAGCCCCGTGTGGTCAGCGGGAATAGCACATAAACACAGCCGAGAGTGTGTCGCAGAAAACGGGGAGGAGAGTCTCTGCGTGTTACACTCCGGGTTATTATTGACATTTGTACTCGTATCTCAGGACAGAAATGTGTAACCTCTTGTCTTCATTCTTTCCTCACTGAAGGGTTGGTTGATTCACAGCAGAACACAGTGACCAATGATAGTCGCCCGGCTAATGCTAATGTTCTGCTTGTTTCAAAGATGACTAAGGCAATGTAAACGAAGGGAGGCTCTGGTGTATTGGCGCGTCATTTAGTCGCCGCGGATCACTACAAGTTGTCTCAGTGGATGTAACCTTAGCCATGGGCGGCGCGGCGGCGGAATGTTTGCTGAGCTGCACACTGATGTTTGTTTTTTATTTGTATAATTTCCTTATTTAATTTTTACATGAATATTGTATTTTGTCCAACTTTGCCAAAGAGAAGTATGGGGATTTCATTATACTAGATGATTTGTGGTACACCAATGGCAGTGCGTTGCTACAGGTGCGTACTCGTAGTGAACAGCAACTTAACCAAGCAAGACATAATGATATAATGAAGGACATGATAAAGATAACTGCAAACGTATCATATATTTCATTAATGTCTCGGGAAGAATTTATATTGAGACGGAACATAACAAACCACTCACCGAATCATTACCTGCAAATTGTATGATGAAAATATGGCAGATTTATGTATTTTTAGATCAAATTCTTGCTAAACTGGTAAGAACAGACATTGACATATGGTGAAGAGAAGAAAAAAGGCAGGGAGAGGCAAGAGAGACAACACAGAAACAGATAAAGAGATAGATAGCCAGACAGAGAGAGAAAAAAATGAGACACTGAGAGAGGGAAGGTATGTAGGGAGAAGGAGAGGCAGGGAGGTAGAGAGGCCGCCGCCGCACGAAGAGGAAGCGGCGGTGGCGGCAGCAGCAACGAACCTGTAGATAATGATTACCAGGTGCTGCTCTCCTCCAGGCCGCCCCGCACTGCTCTCCTCCTCTTATGGTCACTTATCACGAGCCTCCAGCACCGGTAGCTTCAGCATCAGCAGCGCTATCCGGGAGCCTCAGCACTGGTAGCCTGCTTTCTGAAACCAGTATTGCTACCTCCTTACACACTGTGGTGCCCCTAGTGAGCCTCATCTGCAGCTCCCACCTCAGATCTCTTCATTCCCCACGCCCTGCTCCCTCACTGCACAGTCGTGTCTTCAGCTCACTACTCCCCAGCTCTCTATGCTCGCGTCATGGCCCTCAATAGCCTGTCTTGATATCCTAAGGTCACTCAGGTGATTATTGGAACAAGCATGCATTTTTAACATCAAGTTTTGTATCTAAAAGCCACACTGCATCATTTGGCATTTCAGTCTTTGGTGTTATCTATGTATATGTTGTATAGTACGTAAGTGTGCATGGTCTATACAGCATCGGTACGTGATACACCAGCTGGTTCATTGTTTCTAAGGCTGATGTTCTGCTGGTAGAAGACGAAAATTTTAATGATTCTCACTTTGTTGTTTTTCTTGTTGTTGTTGTTGTTGTTGTTGTTGTTGTTGTTGTTGTTGTTGTTGTTGTTGTTGTTGTTGTTGTTGTTGTTGTTGTTGTTGTTGTTCTTCTTCTTCTTCTTCTTCTTTCTTCTTCTTTCTTTCTTTTTCTTCTTCTTCTTCTTCTTCTTCTTCTTCTTCTTCTTCTTCTTCTTCTTCTTCTTCTTCTTCTTCTTCTTCTTCTTCTTCTTCTTCTTCTTCTTCTTCTTCTTCTGCTTCTTCTTCTTCTTCTGAGAGTTTTTCCCTAGTAGCGACATATTTTCATTTAAAGCAACGGACAAGAAGATGTGCTCGCGGCTACCGTCAAGACTAACAGTGTTGTACACGGACGCCTCAGTTTGCTCTCATTTGTCATTTGCACCAGTTTTATGAGGAGCTTTCTTGACCTGCGCCTCCCGGAAGTGGTTGGTAACAGACAAGCCGACACTCGGAGATTCCCACACCTCAAGTCACGCCCGCCTCAGTCATCTTAATTACAGGTCGTGTTTCAGCCACAGGAGGGCGAATGGCCACGCCACCGCGCGATCTGGGGCCTCCCTCACACAGCCCCTTCTCCGACAAGGTCAGAACACGCCTCCGTGACGACCTAACCACAGCATCTGGAGCCAAGACGAACCTTAACCCAAACACACACCGGCAGGGCTTTGAGGGAGCGGTGGGCAGAGGTGTGGGAAAGGGGCACCGAGGCATGTGATGACGCCCAATGAGGTGACGTCAGCCCGCTCACGGTAGAGTTTAAGGACGTCAGGAGGAACAAGTGTGGATGGTGTAAGGCTGCGCGGTGACGGTGGTTGTGGTACTTTACAAGGACATGTTTGGAGGATCTGGAAACTGGAAATTATAGTACTTAGGCAAAGTTGAATGTTCTGGCCGTTGAACTAGTCTGTGTGTAGATGAGGCAGCGCGAGGGGACGTCCCTGTGCTGGTGACAATGAGTGTTCGTGTGGGAGTTTTTTTTTTTCTACGCTACTTTTTTGTTTTCTTCTCCTCCAGTTCATCCGAAAATAGTAAATAAAACTGAATGTATTTCAAAGTGATAACAAATAAGGTAAAATTTCATCACTTACAAACAGTCAGGTCATCAAAGAAAACAACACCGTGGAATTTCATAATACGAGGTGCTGCATGTCATGATGAGGGAAGAAAAAGTGTGATGGACGAGAGTCGCGGTCAATGACGAAGAACAAAAAGAAAACCCTAAAGGCCGTCACTCAAGGGAGCCCGGAGCTGACAGATGTGCGCAGCTTTTCAGATTTATAACAGTGAAGAGAAGGCAAAATATCATCAACAAATACTGTAAACTCGGCCAGGAATAAGTGTTAGGTGTCACAAAGGAAAGCAGTCTCATACCTGAAATCCACACATGTTATTTGCACACATGGCCAACGATATAGGACTTAATTCATGAAGGTGTAACAATGATCAGTGACTCGAGGTTGAACTTTAACTAACGTCACATTTCCACCTTCAGCTGCGCCTTGTGACACTGTTGCTAAAGCGGTGCCTGAGTGTCAATCACGCACCTCATCTACTGTACATAATAATGGCATCTCCTCTTCCCTACATGAACATAAATAAAGAGAATGGGAGGGAGAAGTTTCATATCACCACCATTACCACTATCACCAACACCACCACCAACACAAAACTTCCCTCATTATTTACCTTAAAACAAATATCAACACCATTAACCCATTCCCACCAGGCATAGGTAAGCTTAACAACATCTTATTATACACCACTCCCGCTCCCATCTCACCCCCATCCCTTCCACTGCTTACGTCCTTATTCTAAAACGCTTCGCCCCTCACCATCACAACTTTCCAAAGGCTCTAGTTGAAGATACTCATGTTTTCAGGGATATTTTCATGGTTCTGGTGATGGATTGGCATGATTTCTAGTTGATCATAATGAAAAACTGTCTTGAAAACCCGGCTAGTCGTCTCTGTGGCCTTGGAAAATTGCTTTGCTAAAAGAGCAAATCGTTTCTGAATACGAGCGTTACTTTGATGGATGGGGTGTGGGTGAAGACAGGGATGGGAGCAGAGAGAATGGGGGAATAGAGGGATTGCCAGGATGGGAGGCTCCTTCACTCATCCCTTCCTACCTGGCGGACTCAGGTAAGAGGAGGAGGAGGAGGAGGAGAAGGGAAGCCATGATATTTTTGTGCCTAGCGGATGGTACCAAAGAAGATGAGGTGTGATGTTTGCCGCCAGATGTGAGCCAACAACATCCTATAATTTTGTGTTACCGAGCGTCTGGCGGCCGGGGTAGTGGTGGTGGTGGTGGTGGTGGCAGTGGTGGCGGTAGGGGTGAGTGAGATGATGGTGATAACTTTTAGGTGGAGATGATTCTTTCGAGGTGGTGCTTGTGCTGGTGTTGATTCTAGTACTTGTAGTTGTGAAGCAGGTGGCAGTGGTGATTGTGGTGATGGAGGTGGTGAGTGAGATGATGGTGATGCAATTTAGATAGCTACTCGTATAGTAATCTTATGCTTGGTGTGATGGTGGTGGTGGTGGTGGTGGTGGTGTTGGTGGTGGGGGCAGTAGCGGCGGTAGGTGTGAAATGGCTCTTGAGTGGTGACTGTGAACAGCTGCATGATGACTGTAGTATGAAATTAGTAAGTCAAAATCGTTATTTGTGTACCTGCTTTTGTTAGTTACGAAATGGTTATGACTGGTGAATATGTGGTGTGGTGGTGATGTGGTGTAGCTGTGAGGGTGAGGAGGGTGAAGATGAGGGTGAAGCAGCTGACCTCTGTACCTTCGTCACAACACAAGCCAGACACTGATACCAGGACTGTCACTCCCATACACACTAAACAGACTGACGCACTGACACACACACACACAGAGCTCCCCCGCCGTCACCATAATCACGCCACGCCAAAATAGTTCACCTTTGGATGATTGGAGAGAGAGAGAGAGAGAGAGAGAGAGAGAGAGAGAGAGAGAGAGAGAGAGAGAGAGAGAGAGAGAGAGAGAGAGACAGACAGACAGACAGACAGACAGACAGACAGACAGACAGACAGACAGAGAGAGAGAGAGAGAGAGAGAGAGAGAGAGAGAGAGAGAGAGAGAGAGAGAGAGAGAGAGAGAGAGAGAGAGAGAGAGAGAGAGAGAGAGAGAGAGAGAGAGAGAGAGAGAGAGAGAGAGAGAGAGAGAGAGAGAGAGAGAGAGAGAGAGAGAGAGAGAGAGAGATCTTGTTTACATATCTAAATTTAAAAAAAAATATTAGCTTTAGCAAATCGACGTGAGAGAGACATCCAGAATCCCTCTTTACATATAATTAGAATCTTTTATTATAACAGTGTGCATGCAACAAGAAATCAATCGTCTCTTGTTTTAGTATCACGTAATAAAATGTAAAAAAAAAAGGAATAATTGTTACTGTAAAAGGAAGGAAGGAAGGAAAACTCTCATCCTATCTAAAAGGAAAAAGAAAACAAAGAATCAGAACCAGAGAGCCAATTGACATGAACAATAAGTCTTGTATACAGAAACAATTTGTCTTCTCACGGCAATTATTTCCAAAGGCTGGAGTTAAGGATATGCATGTTCTTAAGGGTATGTTTAATGGTTGTGGTCATGGATTAGCAAGATTTCTAGTTGATCATAAGAGAAAATGTCATGAAAACCCGTCTGGTCGTCTATGTTGACTTGAAAAATTGTCGTGGCAAGAAAGCAAGGCGTTTTTTAATATGGCTGTATGACCACTCTTAAAACTCTTAAAAACAAACAAGGATGACGATCACTTTTCTTTCTATTAACACGAAGAAAAAAGAAAGAAAGAAAGAAAAACTGAAGAAACCAACAAACCAAAATGCTCAGGAAACACATCAATAATTCCCACATTGAAGTCTCCGAGATGAACCACAACCAGAATCAGGGAACTCCTCACATCGTATTGAGAAAGAAGAGCGAAATAAAAACACAAGAAAAAAAAAAACACTCAGGTCACAAAAAGCAGCTGCGCCTGACGAGTGGGCAAAAAAAAAAAAATAATAACAAAAAGGAGGAAGACAAAAAAAGGGCGTCGCGGTACATGAAGGGAAGCAGAGACCACGAGCTGAATGTCTTCCTCTTAGTCTGCAATTATCTCCAAAGTTACCAACCGTGCGCATCAGAGAGAGAGAGAGAGAGAGAGAGAGAGAGAGAGAGAGGCGGGGAAGGGAGGCGTGTACTGGAAGATATAAAAAAAAAAAAAGGAAAGAGAAAAAGAAAGAGGCAGCAGTGTTAGGTGACTCGTGGAACACCTGCCCGGCTTGGTTTTGTATGAGTCACCCCGCTCAGCTACATTTTC
Organism: Portunus trituberculatus; assembly: GCF_017591435.1. Lineage (NCBI taxonomy): Eukaryota > Metazoa > Arthropoda > Malacostraca > Decapoda > Portunidae > Portunus > Portunus trituberculatus. Next base: position 30,234,458 of record NC_059292.1, on the reverse strand, counting down.
CCTTATAATGCCCTCCACCTCCACCTCCGCCTCATTATGGAGCAGAATAAAGGGGACGTGGAAGGGATGGTGGTGGTGGTGGTGGTGAGAGGCTTAGCTCTCATCTACATTCTTCTTTCGTGCACTTGGAATGGTTTTTGTTGTTGGTGCAATTAACAGGGAAACACACGCGTCCATATTGATAGCGCGCCTCGCCTCGTCACCTCCCCTTACCTTACCTTACCTCACCTTACCTTACCTTACACCACCTTACCTTACCTCACACCACCTTACCTTACCTTACCTCACCTCACATCTGTCATAATGAAACAAGGTATTTTTCCTTTTCTATTCTTTTTTTAGGATACTTATTGCGTCTTTTTTATAGTTGTTTTTTTTTATTGACTGTTTCTTGTTTTCTATGTCTCTCTCAGTTCACCTTTTTTCTCTCTCTCTCTCTCTCTCTCTCTCTCTCTCTCTCTCTCTCTCTCTCTCTCTCTCTCTCCCTGCCAATTATGCTGAAAACATCTGTGGTTATTTATTTCTAAGTTAGCTCGTTGCAGTTGTCAGGTTCAGTACAGCTAGAGTACGTGGTTAGACTTTTATTTTCCGTGGTTTTATACGGCATGGTACATTTTTCCTTCATTTGCTTGTGTGCGTGTACAGTGCTATGTTTTGCTACCTGACCTTAAAGAATTTGGTGGTTAGGTATAATTCTGAAGGACAATGCAAATGAAATTAACAAATAAGCAAGTAAATAATAAATAAATCGACATATTGAAATTTATTTATTTAAAGCATCGAGACTTTTGGAATAATGCAGCATTCAATAGAAAATTACAAGTATATCAAGGAAAGCAGTGGATCCATTAACCCTTTTAGTACCATGACGCATATCCATATTCATTCTGGTTGCTGTTTAATGATTTTATACAGCTTCAGAAACTTATGTGGGGATTAGAATAGTGGAGACTGTGACCATTAATCTTCTAACTTCCATAGGCCCTTGATAGTGCCAATAAAATGGTCTAATCACACCCAAAACTTAAGGTAAAAATGTGTCTCAATATTGAAGGGGTTAATGTTAACTAAAGAAGGTGGTTTGGGAGGAAGCAGGGAGTGAGTGGAGTGGATGAGGTGTGTTGCGTGATTGCCTGGTGAGGGACAGCAGCAACAGCAGGAGGTAGGCGGACATGTGGTCGGGTGGACAGGTGGGCAGACCAGGTGCCTTGCGAGGTGTGTCAGTGCGTCAAGACAGATCACTGTGTGTGGTGAGCCGCGCCTTGCATCAAGTTACCCTCCTGTAGCTCATTCTCTCCGCTGCTTGCCTCGTACCTTAGTGGTCAGCTCAGAGCGGCAGTGTATTGATGTTGCTGCCTCCACATTGTCACTACATAAACTATCGCCTTCACTCAGTTAGGCCCATACTATACGAGCGTCTAAAGCGCCGCGTCTGTGCTGCTGACGTCATCCCAGTCACCGCTTCCACCTCACATACACTGATATTCTGAAACGTTTTGCTGTCTCACCACGATTACTACGACTACTTTTAAAGGCGACACGGATGACTATAGCTATATTCTCAACGGTGCTTCTATTAATAATGTGGATATCTTGTTAATCTATTTCTCTAACCATAACAAAAACTCCCTGTAACTCCTTCAGTACCATGATGCGTTCCCTTATTCATTCTGCTAACTATTTGGTGATTTTATACTGCTTCAGAAACTTATGTCAGGATTAAAATAGTGACGACTCTGGCCATTAATCTTTTAACCTCCATAGATTGTTACTAATGTCAATAAAATGGTCTAATTGTACCCAGATTCCAAGATAAAGAATGCGTCCCAGTACTGAAGATGTTAAGCTTGTGCACGTGATGTAAACTACAAACTTTTGAATGTAGTGGAGGTGTAATACATAATACTTTTTTTTCAGAATGTCCCTAGTTAACATATCTTACATTACTACTTACACATACTACTCTTAGAATCGTCATCTTAGTTACTACTATATACTTGAATAGCTACGATCCTTACTACCACTATCATCCACCACCACCACCACCGCTACCAACACTTCTGCCATTACGACATTACTCTATTCTCGGTAATTCATAGTCACAAGTGTTATTCTTTTTATTTTGTCTCCCACGCTCGTTGTTTCTCTACTGTTGCTTGTGTACTGTCTCTCCCTTTCTTTCGTACCCTTCACCTCCTCCTTCCCCTGCTCTTGTTCTTCCTTTACTGTACTCACTTATTCTCTTTTCCGTCCGTGGCAGCTCGTCCTTGTCTATATCTTCCATCACCTATCCGTATATCTCCTACTCCTCTTCCATCTCCTTCGCACACCCTTCCAGCCATCCCTCCATCCTTCCTTCTCTCCGGCGCCTCCCCTGCATTCCCTAAATCTCGTGTGTTCCTTATGTCGTCTAATTTCTGTCGCGAGCTATTTTTTCCGTGTCGCCGAGGGAGCGTTGGGTTTTACTGTCGCCAATAAAGAAGGTCGTCGAGTATCTAAACGGACAACACCCTTCCTCTCCACCTCCTCCTTGTAGCATTGTCCTCCTCCTCCTCCTCCTCCTCCTCCTCCTCCTCCTCCTCCTTCTCTTCCTCCTTGCCTCTTCCTCCGTTGCCTTGCTCTTAACAGGTATCGATTTCGCATTGTGGGGCAACGCAAAGAGCTCAAAATGCCACTTAAGCTCAATGTCTGCTCATCAATTAATTAAATGGGGGACATTAGCATATTAGATCCTACTGTGTCGGGCAGCCATTCATCTCGTGGGGAAAATGGGTCTCGAGTATTTTGAAGAGACGACGACGAGGCTGTTGAGAGTGTTTGTCTGGGGGATGTGAACGTGCGCCTCAAATGGCCTGCTTTGTTTTTCTCGTCCTGGCCTCTCTCTCTCTCTCTCTCTCTCTCTCTCTCTCTCTCTCTCTCTCTCTCTCTCCCTCCTCCTCCTCCTCCTCTTCCTCCTCCTCTTCTACTTCCTTCTATGCCTCCTCCCTCCTCTTGTTCTTTCTCCGCCTACTCCTCCTCCTCTTCATTCTTCTCCTCCTTTTCTCTCTGCTCTTCCTTTCCCAGGGTCGTGGTGTCGCATGTAAAGTTGTGGTTCTTGTTCTTGTTCTTGTTTATCTTTTTCCGCTGCCAGTCATTTGGTCATCGTGTCCTAGCGCTGGAGTGTGTCTTGCTCCTTTTACCTTCTTGCTTCTTGTTTTACTTTGTTTTGGTCTAATATTAGTGGTTTACTTTACAATATATAAGTTGGTATTACTTTCCCGCACTTCACTGACAAATAAAAAGTGGATATCTGGATACTTTTTGCCTCCGTATTACCATCAGAACTTTTTTCAGGAGCCAAACTAATTACTTTTGATTTCAGATTTTCCCCCCAAAGCGTGAAATATGAGCACGAGGTTCAAATGGAGATTAATCACACTCTTTTATGCGCTGCTTTTCTGGCGGCGGATCTTCCAGTGACAGTTTGTTTACACCTCATGCACGCTATTCATTACTTGAGGGCGAGGGATGCGCCATCTCACCTCACGCGGCTCAGGTATATTAATGAGCAAGAGAGCAACCAGCCAACCAGGACGAGGACGAGGGGGAGGACAAGGCGGAGGGAAAAACCAGCTCATGACCAGAAGAACAAATGCATCAAGAAAGAGAAATGATAAAAAGATAAAGAAAGGAACACAGAATAAGTAACATGAGCTATAATGACACTGAAAACCAAAAATGGAATATGAGTCAAACACGAAAGAGAAGAAACAGAATAAGATAAAAAGACAAAGAAGAACACGAATGAGAAGAAACAGAACATGAGAAGACAAAATAAGAGAAGGATTATGAGTTATGAGATGATGATGATGATGATGATGATAACAAAGATGAATAAAAGGGAAAACAAGAGAAATTTTTTTATGATCTGGAGGTGGAAGGTCGCAAGACAGAGTGAAGGGATAGAATAAGAAGAAAGAAGAGTAGGACTATGAAAAAATTATGGACGATGAGGAGGAAGAAGAAGAACGAAGGAAAAGGAGAATAGAGAGAGAGAGAACGAGAGAGAGAGAGAGAGAGAGAGAGAGAGAGAGAGAGAGAGAGAGAGAGAGAGAGAGAGAGAGAGAGAGAGAATGTTAATGCCCCTTCATATCTCTTCAAAACCTACGAATATTTTCTTTGTTGTTGAAAGGACTGTCGCTGTGTGTGTGTGTGTGTGTGTGTGTGTGTGTGTGTGTGTGTGTGTGTGTGTGTGTGTGTCGCAAGCCAGTGAAGTGGAGCCGGAGGAAGAGAAAAGAGGAGAGGGGACGCTCACACGCTCATTACGAGAGAGAGAGAGAGAGAGAGAGAGAGAGAGAGAGAGAGAGAGAGAGAGAGAGAGAGAGAACGGAGGAGCGAAACAGATAAACCAAGACAGACCGAGAGACAGAGACAAATGATTAACTGATAAGCGAACTGATGGAAAGAACAAGGAAAGAAAGACTGCCAGCCACCGAACACAAAAGCAAAGACGAACACGAAACAGAATATTGGAAGAAAACACACACACACACACACACACACACACACACACACACACACACACACACACACACACACACACACACACACACACACAAAGTAAATAAAAAAAAAAAAATACCAAAGAGCAAAGAAAAAATAGACTCAAACACTCTCAAGAAATCAAACAAACTAATAAGCAAACAAACCACAAATAACAACACCACTAAATACAACACCAGAAAAAAATAAAAAGAAAAAAAGAACACAAACATACAAACAAACCAAATCCCTCAGAATGAGACAAAAATAACATGGCATAACAGAATCAGAGACCAGAGAGAGAGAGAGAGAGAGAGAGAGAGAAGAGAGAGAGAGACAAGAAGGTAATGAAGAAGAAATGAGAGGAAAAGAAAGCAAAACTGTAAAATCTTCTTAGGTTTCTCAGGCGTGGAAATTGTTAAGTGTGAGCCTTGATGTGGTTTTCATGAGACACTTCACGGCTGATTGTGAACACGTCAGCACACATGTTTTGTTCTCGTCGTTAATATTTCGCATCTCCTTGATTAATTAAAGAGAGGAAGAGGAAGAGGAGGAGGAGGAGGGTGAGGAGGAAGAGGATGGAGGAGACATGGAGGAGATATAATCCAAGAAAACCACAAGGAAAACAAATAAATATAAACATAAGAAGGAAAACTAAAGAAATGGATATATCAATGTGGAGGGAAAGAAGAGAAAACCTCAAGAAAAGAGACGAATAGACAGACAGGAGAAAGAGAAAGAAGACAGAGAACAAAGAAACGAAGAAAACTGAAGAAAACAAAATAAGGTAGAAAGAAGGAAAAAGAAAGAGAACAAAAAATACATAATATCAGTAAAAAAAATTGGGGAATGAAATAGACCAGAGAGAAATGAAAGAAAGAGAGAAAGATTAAGA
>NC_059292.1:30194042-30226542 GCF_017591435.1 Portunus trituberculatus | reverse complement strand
GTGAGGGGTACCGGTGAGCCTGGGGATATGAACCATGCGTTATCCGGATATGAGAGTGTATTGCTATAGTTACCGTCAGGTTTGGGAGGCTGAGGGACGGGACACTGGGGGGAGAGGGCTGTGAGAGGGTCGTGACGGTGTCTGCCTCGCTATATATCGGCAAAAACGATGTGTGTACTTAACAGAGCGACCCCCGGCACGCGGCAGGATGGCCCGAGATGGCTCTAGTCGTGCACTGTTACCAAACTGCGATATATTTTGCCTGTTTTCTCCCTCCCCACATTGAAGGCTTCCCATCCGCTCACCGCTGAACTGTGGACACGGATGGGGCTATTTATATTCCTTTCCAGGGACGTGTAGGGAAGCAAGGGCTAGCGGGAGGGAGGGCAGGGAAGGGAGCAGGAAGGAAATCACTTGCCTGCTCTGCCAGAAATAAAATTAAGACGGTAACTAGTGAGGACAGTTTTGGAGCGCGGAGAAAATGAGGTGATGGCGGAAGTTTTAAAACACGGCGGTGTGGTGGCCCTCTTCCATTGTGTGCCTCAGGACCTTTTTTATACCAACGAGTGTGGGAAAAGTTTGGGGAAATGGCGGCTATTTGGGATGTGGATGTCCTTTGCGCGGAGATCCCATGTCACACCTCTAGCAGGGGAAGGAGGCGACGAGAAATTGTACGAGGAGCAGGAGGAGGAGGAGGAAGAAGAAGAAGAGGAGTTGGAGGAAGTCTTGCGAGGAAAAAAGAAAAAGGGAAAAAAACGGCAAAAAAGAAAAAATATTTGGAAAAAATTACAAAGCGAAGGAAGAAATTAGCAAAATCAAAGAGGAAAAAGTAAAGACGAAATTATTAATGAGAAATCCCGCTTTTTGTTGTCTTAGAATCTCACGAAATCACAAAATCTTTCCTTCAGTTTTTACAGTTTATTGTCTCTGGTGCAGATTTCTAAGACTTGCGGAGTTGAGAGTGGTCATGGGAGAGGTTCAGGCGGGTATCGTCTGTCTCACACACACACACACACACACACACACACACACACACACACACACGCACGTACGCATGCATGCACACAGTTGCTCTTGGCGGCACCTGGCGGGCGTGAGTGACTGAGAAGCTCCTCCATTCGTCACTTGCAAGACGTGTGGCGCAGAGTGAGTTCCCACCTTAGTCTGGTAACAATGTGGCCGGCGGTGAATTATGACACAGTGACACATTACACTCCCTGAACAACATGTAGGATATCACACTCACGATTCTTTTTGTAAATTATTTTTTGTCAGGAATGTAAAGATTTAGTAATTTTTAGACTCGTATTCAGAAACGCTTTGCTCTCTCACCACAACTACATCGAAACGTCAAACAGGTGATATAGCCAGGTTTTTACGAGTGTTTCCCCTGCTAATAATGTAGAAATCATGTCAATCTGTCACTAGTCTTAAAGTATCCATCACTTTAACAGGAGCGTTTTGTAAGTAATAAATGTGCCGACAGAAGCTTCTCAGAACATGATCCTTACCGATCCTAGGAAATGTGAGGAGACAGGTGTTGTGGCGAGAATATGTAGAGACAAGTGGAAAGGGGAAAATATGTATTGATGCACCAGACAGAACGGGCAGTCTTGGAAATGTGTCCATCCTGCGTGCTGGGATTGATCAAAACACGTCCATGTATAGTCATAAACGCGGCCACCTTCCGTTATTTATTCGACGATTTTTCAGAAGAGAACCCGGTCATTTACGTTCCGTTATTTTTGTGTATAAAATGGAGCGTTTTTAGCGGGAGCACTAATAACACTCGTGCCGTGAGTGTGGACGACCCTCAGTTATAAACGTTCACTCTCCTACACCATGTACAATTTTTGGGGCTCATGAAATGCCTAGAAAAGTCTCTCCTAAAAATGGTGAGCATAATGGCCGCGTCCTCGTGAAAGCGCGGTAATGCGGTCGTTAGGTTACACTGCTGAAGGGCAGCGCGCGCCTCGTCCACGGCTGACATTAGGCTGCGACTGTTGTGCCGCCGTGACGCGCCGACCCAACCATTACCCTCTATTTACCCAAGAAAAAGAGAGGCTTAGGCACAAATTTTATCATTGCCACTCCCTCTCTCTAATTCTTTTCAGGCCGTGGATGGAGCGGCACAACGAGGATGCGTGGCACAAATGTGCTGACTACTTTTCGCATCAGCCTTTTTAACGCGGCAGTTTTATATATCCAGCATCAGCATTTCCATCCATTTCCGAGGACGTGTCCCTGATGCTTCTCTCCCCTTCCCGTCACCTCACCTCACTTCCCTCCGTGCAAGTTTTCTGATTCCGTCTCCACATCACGTTTTCTGTCATGTCTTGGTTTCCCGTCCTTCAAAAAGCGATCGTCCGTCCACATGTCATTAGCTCAGTGGATTTCGTAGCCTACGTAAGCTCACTAGTTCTGTAATCGTTGGTGAGGCGTCTCGGAGTACTTAGGATCACTTACCGCCTTCATTTTCCGTCCACATGCTGCCCACCTGGTACGTGCCCCAGTGTCTCCTAATTACCTATGGCAGAAGCGCGTGTTCCTGCACCAGACTTGTCCTCGTCAAAACTGGACTGCGTGATAGACAGCCGCGCATGACTTCTTAGTGTTTTTCGTCAGTAGTGTCGTTATATTTCGTGTATTAAATGTGTTTTTTTTTTTTCAGGGGATTATGTGGTGCTATGAGTGTAAGATTGGACTTTTTTCATATGAGTAAATTTTCAATTTTTCTGAATCGAGTACTTTTTTCATGTTGTTTTAATACTCTTTCTCTCTCTCTCTCTCTCTCTCTCTCTCTCTCTCTCTCTCTCTCTCTCTCTCTCTCTCTCTCTCTCTCTCTCTCTCTCTCTCTCTCTCTCTCTCTGTCTTACACACACACACACACACACACACACACACACACACACACACACACACACACACACATTTCACCTCGGACAGCTCACATAATTTGAGTTCAGCATACATCCATCCCTGAAATGTGCAAACTTGCCGTGCACCTGCGTCGAGGGGGCGGGATGAGTCACTGCTATCACCACGGAGGGCAACACCAGCAGGAGGAGGAGGAGGAGAAAGAAAAGGGAGAACATTTTAGGCCTCCAGTTCTTCACGCCTCACACCCCAGCCCCGTCACCCCGCCACGTGCCGCCCCGCCTACCGCACTACGAAGCGGAAACAGCGGGAGGAGGTGGGCGGGAAGAGAAAAAAAGGATGGAGGGAGGCATAGAAGTGAGGAAAAAAAATTTATTGACGTTACGAAAAGATTTCAATTTTCACTATCACTAACTGACTAACTAACCATTCTTCATTACTAGATAAAAAAAAGGTAACGATAATAATAATAATAATAGTAATACTGGCGGGAAGAGGAAAGAAAATGGAGGGAGGTACAGAAATGAGGGAAAAAAAATTGACTTTACGAAAAAGCCATCAATTCTCACCCTCACTAACTTTACCTGACTAACTAACCTTCCTTCATTACCAAATAAAAAAATAAGAAAAAAAAATAATAATAGTAATACTGACAGGCCTTCCTTCCTTATTGCATCCCATTGTTTGTTTGCTGTTGTCCTCTTTAAAACAATCGACCTATTGAGTGACTTGTGATCGATACTCCGCCTATATTGACCAGCGCGCAGCAGGAGGAGGAGGAAAGAGAGGAGGGTGAGGAGCGTGGCGGCAGCTGGCGAACAGTGAGAGTAGGTGTGGAGTGACAGTAGTGAGAGGAACAAGGAGGATACGCCCACCTTTCTTACAGAGAGAGAGAGAGAGAGAGAGAGAGAGAGAGAGAGAGAGTGAGAGTGAGAGAGAGAGAGAGAATTTTCTTCCTCCTTCTCTTCCTCTTTCTCCTTCTCAACCTCCTATCCCAACATATGTTTAAAAGATTCCCTCCTTTTCTTTCTCTTTCGCCTTCTCTTTCTCTCCTTTCCCAACACACGTTTAAATTCCTCTGCTTTAATCTTTTTTTCACTTCCTGTGCCCTCCCTCGTACGCTCCGTGAAGGATTATCTTCTTATCTCTGTTCCTCTTTTTTTTTCGTGGTTCTTTCGTTTTTCCTTTATATTTTCTTGTTATTGGTGGTGTTGATGGGTTTGTGCTTCTTCTTCTTCTTCTTCTTCTTCTTCTTCTTCTTCTTCTTCTTCTTCTTCTTCTTCTTCTTCTTCTTCTTCTTCTTCTTCTTCTTCTTCTTCTTCTTCTTCTTCTTCTTCTTCTTCTTCTTCTTCTTCTTCTTCCTTTTTTCTCATGCAACAACAACAACTAAAAACAAATCTGTATTCTCCTGTTTCTCCTTCTCCTCCAACTCCTCCTCCTCCTCCTCCTCCTCCTCCTCCTCCTCCTCCTTCTCCTCCTCCTCCTTCTCCTTCTCCTTCTCCTTCTCCTCCTCCTTCTCCTCCTGCTCCTCCTCCTCCTCTTCCTTCTTCTCCTCCTCCTGCACCACCACCACCACCACCACCACCACACCTCTTTGCATTTCCCGTGACACCCACGTTTACAAACTCATAAAACACATCTCTAATTTCCCACAGAAAATGAGACATCAACACACTGCTGCGCTCTCTCTCTCTCTCTCTCTCTCTCTCTCTCTCTCTCTCTCTCTCTCTCTCTCTCTCTCTCTCTTTCCTTTTAGAAGTCGAATACTCATGTGTCCGTTTGTGTGACTTATGCCAGAAATGCATTATCTTTGCCTCCTCCTCCTCCTCTTCCTCCTCCTTCTCCTCCTCCTCCTCTCCTCCTCCTCCTCTTCCTCCTCTTCCTCCTCCTCCTCCTCCTCCTCCTCCTCCTCCTCCTCCTCCTCCTCCTCCTCCTCCTCCTCCTCCCTCCATGCTCTTTCCCTTCGCTTGTTTCGTTCTGCTTTCGCCACATAACTGTTGTGGTGTCCATCTTGAGGGAAGGAAAGGGAGAGCAGCAGAGGGAAGGAAGAGGAGAGAAGAGGAGAGAGAGAGAGACGGAAAGGATTGGAGGGAGAGACCTTGTGTGTGTGTGTGTGTGTGTGTGTGTGTGTGTGTGTGTGTGTGTGTGTGTGTGTGTGTGTGTGTGTGTGTGTGTGTGTGTGTGTGTGTGTGTTTAGGGATAAGTTAGGAGTGGAGAAGGGTGCGGGGGATAAGGATGTGCGAAAACGTGTGGTTTGCGGCGAGGGGGGAAGAAGTGGTGGATTTACGGGTCTGAGGTGCGAGGAGGATACGAGTGTGAGGGGAGGAGGAAAGAGGGGAGTCGAAAAATACGTGTAGATGCGCTGCTCTCTCTCTCTCTCTCTCTCTCTCTCTCTCTCTCTCTCTCTCTCTCTCTCTCTCTCTGAGATGACAATGACAGGCGACGGAGGCCATGCAAATGTGACGCGGTATACTAAACGCATGCTGAGACAATAGGGAGCTTTAAAAGATTAGACAAATTTATGGATAAGGATGATAGATGGAATTAAGTAGCTTTGCTCATACAGACACTGCCACGTGTAGGCCTGACAGCCTGTTGCAGCTTCCCTCATGCTCTTATGTTCTTATGTACACCTATTACTGCCAACACCACTGGGAACAACACTCAATACTCAACAAAGAACACTGTAAAGTACTTCCTTTACTACTCTTCTTCCTTCAGACACAAAATCGTATAAACCAGAACTGAGAAGCAATCAGAATTTGTGAATGTCATAAAGAAATATATATTTGAAAAGCTAGGATCATTACTACGGACGGATATTTCTCAACCTTACATAGTAAAACATTAACAAAAAGCGAAGTAGTGTAGAGCTTACTGGCATATCACTACCACTTTATGAACGGAAGAACCAACTTAACATAACTGCACGCCTGAATACAAGGAATCGCCATAAATGAATAAGGTAAAAGACAGTCGCATTACTTCTTAATTAATCACCACTGAGCACCACGTGATAGACTCGTGATAGGCTGGTGATAGGCTGGTCCCCTCACGTGGCAGGTGCGTCGGGAGTTGTTGTGAGATGGCGTCAGCGATGAGCAGTGTTTGTTTGGCTTTTTCGCTGGAGGAGGGAGGCGCCAGGGGGACCGTGAAAGAGGCCAAGTTAGCGTTGGTCCTTCAAATATACAGCAATGTGGAAAGTCAACACTGGGGGGAGGAGTTTTGCTTGCCGCTGCGTCTAGACATGGTGGGTTTGCTCGGTCGTGTGTGTGGGGTGGAGGGGGTGAGCGTGAGGGAGCAGATGTGGGCACGAAGGATTTAAGTCTTGGAGGGGCGTGAAGGTATAGTGTATAGAATGAAGCACACAGGCATAGGAGTGAGCGTGAAGGTGAAATAGGGGTTTGAATTAGGATGAGTGTTAGCTTTGGGAGTTATGAGAATGCTGGTTAGCGTGTCACAACTTTATTCCAACTTGATTTTACGGTATAAGTGTTAAATATCTTGGAAGAGAGAGAGAGAGAGAGAGAGTTATGAAGGTGACGGTGATGTACTCATGTAGCTTAGCAAAACAGGATGTGGCAGCGTTACTGTGTTTATGTTCTGGTCGCAATGGGAGCTGAAGTGCCAATTAGTAAATAGCTGTCATGCCGTACAGGTGTGAGTGATGCCCGAGTACCTGCGGGGCTGTTATGACTGTGGGGAAGGTGAGGGAGAGGGGGAGGAAGGGCTAGTGGGGGAGGTGGCGTACTGTGTGGTGTGTGTGTGTGTTTCACTGTTTCACTGTTTGATCTGCTGCAGTCTCTGACGAGACAGCCAGACGTTACCCTACGGAACGAGCTCAGAGCTCATTATTTCCGATCTTCGGATAGGCCTGAGACCAGGCACACACCACACACCGGGACAAGGTCACAACTCCTCGATTTACATCCCGTACCTACTCACTGCTAGGTGAACAGGGGCTACACGTGAAAGGAGACACACCCAAATATCTGTGTGTGTGTGTGTGTGTGTGTGTGTGTGTGTGTGTGTGTGTGTGTGTGTGTGTGTGTGTGTGTGTGTGTGGTGACATGCAGGTGTGGGGGACTGGGGTAAGAAGAGTTGTTAAGGGAAGACAAAAGAAATAGATTGAATCGAGAGAATTCAAATGTTTTGTTTTATGACACTTGCGAAACTCATCTCACTACGTGCAGGACACACACACACACACACACACACACACACACACACACACACACACACACACACACACCCGGTAGCTCAGTGGTTAGAGCGCTGGCTTCACAAGCCAGAGGACCGGGGTTCGATTCCCCGGCCGGGTGGAGATATTTGGATGTGTCTCCTTTCACGTGTAGCCCCTATTCACCTAGCAGTGAGTAGGTACGGGATGTAAATCGAGGAGTTGTGACCTTGTTGTCCCCGTGTGTGGTGTGTGCCTGGTCTCAGGTCTATCCGAAGATCGGAAATAATGAGCTCTGAGCTCGTTCCGTAGGGTAACGTCTGGCTGTCTCGTCAGAGACTGCAGCAGATCAAACAGTGAAACACACACACACGTACTCTTTTTTAACGCGAAGAAACAGATACGAAATGTGTGTGAGTTACAAAGTTATGTTATTCGATTTTTTCATTTTTTTTAAGTGGCAGTGTTCATTTTTACTTGAATTGTGCGAAATTATATTTTCACTAAAGCAGGAGGTCGTGGAGGGCGTGGACAGGACAGGGCAGGGCGTGGTTGGTCTGGCTGGTAAATGAATACAACCGAGTACGTGGAACGGAAGGAGCGCGAGTGAAGGGTATAATTTACGATTTTAACCATTTAATTGACTGATGATTTATGAAGAGCCAGACGTTGCTGTAGCCAAGAGTTACTGTCGCGTTACTTGTCGCGTAATAAAGGTTACCTCATGAACACTTCACTAGCGCTTCGAGGCAGTGTATGCTTGGGTGTGGCAATGCTCCAGCCTGTCACAATGCATTACACACCTTGCTGAGAGTCGTATTATGTGAGAGCACTGCGAGTCACGGTAACCTCAGCGGGATGATTTCACAAGTTAGAATTTTCAGTAAACTGTATACTGAATGAAGACTGTCCGTAATATAAGAAAAGACGCGTAAATGTATTTTTTGCGAATATGAGAACATTGTAAATTTCGGCTTGAACTTCCCCAGTGAAGGTTTATGTAGATGTATATTGCACATGTGTGCTCTTGTGTTGGCATGGAGGGAGTAGTGCAGTCTGTGCGTGCATGTGTGCGTGTGTGCGTGCGTGTCCACTGCCAGCCCAACACCAGTGTCTGGCTCATTTTCCCCTGGCTGGCAGGCTTTTTAATACATTATTTACTGTATAATAATATACACCATGTTTTGCTCTTGCTCACAATTACAAAGTAATGAATTAACAAACGTAGTTTTAAAATTCCACCCTAGAGTGATTTACAGCAACACACAGCACGACAAATCCCCGCCAACAGCCGGCCTCGGGCCAGCCGCCGCCTGCCGCCTGCCAGCCCGCCTGCAACACTCACAAAAAGCCCCCATCGGAGTAACACGCACGCAATAACCACACACACTGTTCTCTGCATAGCTATGCATGCGGACACATTCGGACACGCATAATCTACAAATAATAAAATATTTTGAGCAGAGCGGTGCGGCGGCGCTTGTCGCCGGAGTCCCCGCCTCTGTCCTGAGGCCCGCGACACCGTGTTTACATATTCCTTGCATCATTCACTACTGCATTTTTCCCGACACATATTGTCCCAGCCTTTATCATTTCTGCGCCTTCTCCGCCTTTCGCTTGTGTTTTAGGGCGGGCGGTGTGAAATACATGAGAGAAAAACCGACCTTTCTTTTATTTCTTTCTCTTTCTTTTCCTTCCTCACTGAGTCGGACTTCGTTAACCTACACGCTCGAATTTTGTTGATGTTTTTCCCCGCTTGTAGTCTGACGCTTTGTTTGGAGGAGTGGGACGCTGTTTTCCCGCCGCCTCGCTGCAAGAGAGAGGGAGAGAGAGCGAGAAAGAGGAGTAGATGGATGGATGGATAGATAGATAGATGGATAGATGGAATGAAGAGAGGAGAGGAAAAAGTAGTGGCTGCTTGTGGAGAACCTGACTGCACAAAGAAAAACGGATGGAAATAAAGTGTGTGTGCGTGTGTGTGTGTGTGTGTGTGTGTGTGTGTGTGTGTGTGTGTGTGTGTGTGTGTGTGTGTGTGTGTGTGTGTGTGTGTGTGTATTTATTTATAGGTGTTTGTACAGAAAGCAATACTTGTTTAGTGTGGCAGTATTTTTCTACGCTAACTTTACAACTGTGCTCCATTTGTGTAATACAGCGAATTCCTGTTTTTATTGTGATGTCGTGTGCAGCTCACCGAAGCATACCTCGCTGTGTGTGCATCTGTGTTACACTCTTTCCTGGGCCTTGTTTCCATACTCTTGGCAATACGAGGCTGGTTCACTCGCCGCCACTCCACGACCTCGCACACGTGAAATTTACGGATATTAATGACTGGGTAACGAGGGAGACGTTTTGTGATCAAATAATAAGGAAAGAGAGAGAGAGAGAGAGAGAGAGAGAGAGAGAGAGAGAAAAAAATATATATATATATTGTCTATTATTGGATAACTACACGAGCCATCACCGTCACCTCATATTGTTTGTTCGCTATTTAACGACTAACGAATCCTCATATACATGGAAGCACCCACACAGTCCTACCCGAAGATCGGTTTATGAGCTCTGAGCTCGCTCCGTAATGGGGAAGACTGGCTGGGTGACCAGTAGGCGACCGAGGTGAATTACACACACACACACACCTTATTTCCATCTGTTCTTCTTCGTCCAGTCAGGTTCACACACACACACACACACACACACACACACACACACACACACACACACACACACACACACACACACACACACACACACACACACACACACACACACACACACACACACACACACACACACACACACACACACACACACACCTTATTTCCATCTGTTCTTCTTCGTCCAGTCATGTTCACACACACACACACACACACACACACACACACACACACACACACACACACACACACACACACACACACACACACACACACACACACACACACACACACACACACACACACACACACATTTACATGAGTTATATCGAGTAAAAAGAAAATTCTACTCTAAAAAACACAGAAGGTGAAGTAAAAAAAACACATTTAAAAAGTTTCATCAATATATAACAAAGAGGAAAAACTACAGAAAACAAGTCAGAAATTATGACAAAATATAAAAAAAAAGTATCACTAATCTCGTGTATTCATAACAAAATTGTCTTCCGAGGAGCGAAGCTGATTTGATTTTATGTAGATGAAAGACTCCCAATTGCCTCTCTGTCCGTCTCTCTTTCCCTCTTTCGCCCCTTTCCCAGGACGCCAAGAGAGGGAAACAGCCCCGCTCGGCCACCACCACCGCCCCTTGCAATCATTCACGACCTCTGTAAGCTGCAACACAACCCTCTCCTGGGGAATTTATGAGGCGTGTGTGTGACGCTGCTACCGGGGAGGAACACGACCCACACTCTCTCTCTCTCTCTCTCTCTCTCTCTCTCTCTCTCTCTCTCTCTCTCTCTCTCTCTCTCTCTCTCTCTCTCTCTCTCTCTCTCTCTCTCTCTCTCTCTCTCTCTCTCTCTCTCTCTCTCTCTCTCTCTCTCTCTCTCTCTCTCTCTCTCTCTCTCTCTCTCTCTCTCTCTCTCTCTCTCTCTCTCTCTCTCTCTCTCTCTCTCTCTCTCTCTCTCTCTCTCTCTCTCTCTCTCTCTCTCTCTCTCTCTCTCTCTCTCTCTCTCTCTCTCTCTCTCTCTCTCTCTCTCTCTCTCTCTCTCTCTCTCTCTCTCTCTCTCTCTCTCTCTCTCTCTCTCTCTCTCTCCAGCTCTCCACACACACAAAAAATACTAAGCAACATCTTTTCATAGTGAGAGAGAGAGAGAGAGAGAGAGAGAGAGAACTGGCTGCCCCTCTCACCCAAGTCTTCACAACTTGTGTACGGGAAAACGTCTGGCCTTCAGTGTGGAAGGAGGCTCGAGTAGTTCCCGTACACAAAAAACTCAGGACGGACCCAAAAAACTACAGACCCATATCCCTGTTGTCAGTGGTGGGTAAAGTGTTTGAGAGGGTCGTGGCAGAGGTGGTGTGTAGCCATCTCAAGGACAATGCCCTCCTCTCAGACCAACAGTTTGGGTTCAGACCTGGAAGGTCAACCTCCGACCTAATGATGCTTCTCACCAGGCATTGGCAGGACGCCCTCGACGACGGCAAGGACACTATAGTGGTTGCTTTGGACATAGCAGGAGCTTTTGATAAAGTATGGCACAACGGATTACTAGAAAAGCTTCGTGCTAAAGGCATCCAGGGTGGCTTGCTACGACTCTTGGGAAATTACCTGCAGGACAGAAGCCTCAAGGTGGTTGTCAACGGGCAAACATCTGAGTCCCTGCCTGTGGAGGCATCAGTGCCACAGGGTTCAATTCTTGGCCCACTCCTGTGGAATATCTACGTGGATGATCTTCTCCAGCTACTGCCAGGAGTCATGGCCTATGCTGATGACTGCACCCTCTCCTATACCTATCCACGCCAGGACAGTGGGCGGGCTGCTGAGGCCATCAATCAGCAGCTACGAGTGATAAAGGAGTGGGGTGCTCGCTGGCAAGTGACATTCGCGCCGGAGAAGACACAAGCAATGGTTGTCTCTCGGTCCCCAGCCGCCATGGCAGCAATGGCAGGAAAGTTGTCTTTTGGCGCTGCTGCTCTCCCACTCCAAGATGACGTCAAGATACTTGGAGTGGAGGTGGATCGAGGGCTGAGGTTTGACAGGCATGTCAAAACCATTGCCAAGAAAGCCTCTCACAGGATCTCCGCTCTCAGAAGGATCGCCAGTTTCCTCGACAGGAAGGGAGACTGCTGCTGTACAAGGCACAGGTGCGGCCCCACCTTGAATACGCAGCTCTCTCCTGGATGTCCTGTGCCGCCACACACAGAAGGAGACTGGACAGCATCCAACGCCGCGCCATACGGCTAGTAGATGCTGCACTACCACCTCACCCAGAGCCTGAGCGTCCCCTTGATTCACTGGAACACCGCAGAGACGTGGCGGCGATCGTAGTGTTCCATAAGGCACAGGTGCAAAGAGTGCCACATCTGGCAGGGCTGCGTCATCCTCTAAGAGTCACCGCACGGAGCACGAGAACGGTGCTCAATGGTGGTGACGCCGTAGAGGTGCCGCGATCCCACGGGTGTCAGCATCAACGCACCTTCGCAGGACGCGTCTCCAGGATGTGGAACTTGTTCACGGCCGCGGTGCCTCACGTCCAGGAGATGAACACTCACAGTGTCAAACTGATGGCACATAAGTGGAGACAGACACTGCCAACTCCTCTGACACTCTTTGTGACGTGACACTCAGTGTAGTGCAGTGCGTGAATAGTGCTAGTGAAGTGAAACGAATAGTGCTCCATTTACATGCTGACCATCTTGTATATTATCTATTTTTAAGTCTTGTAAATATTGTAGAGAAATAGATTGTAGTACCCTTAGAATAGGTAGCACACGACAGTGCGCCTTTGGGTACATGTTCCTTTGTATTAAGTTTTGTTTAAATAAAAAAAAAAAAAAGAGAGAGAGAGAGAGAGAGAGAGAGAGAGAGAGAGAGAGAGAGAGAGAGAATGATCTAACAATTGGGAAGAAAATGTAACCCTACAAAAATCACACACGAAAAAAAAGTAGTAAAGTATTCCTCAGATGAAACAAATGAAAGTAAGTACAGCGAAAAAAAAGTAAAGGAATAGAAAAGAGGAGAGGATAAAAAGAGCGAGGATATACCACGTTGAATTACCACCTGCAAAACAGCTAAATAATTAAGTAAACTAAAAGCTGAACCCGCCACACCCAGTCCAGTGACACCACGGCAGCTGCTGGCTCAAGGTAGGGGAGGGGGAGAGAGAGGGGAGAAGGACATAGTGAGGAGGAGGAGGAGGAGGGGAAGGATGAGGAGGAGGAGGAGGAGATTATAAAAGAAACAAAAAGCAAAAAAAAATAAAAAGCACTCACACACACACACACACACACACACACACACACACACACACACACACACACACACACACACACACACACACACACACACACACACACACACACACACACACACGAGAAAAAGGTGAAACAAAAACAAAAATGCTGACAAGATATCGAACGTTAAAAAAGTGAATGAGTAAATGAGTGGATAGGAAGAGTAACATGAAGAAAGAAAATAAGTAAAGAGATAAAATAAAAGAAAGCAAGGCAGAGAAGTTAAGAAGGTAGGAAGATATGGGTTAATAAAAAAAAAGTGATAAATGATTGGAATAGACTCTAATCCTGTTATTAGTGGTGAGTCAGTAGATAGTTCTCCAAATGATTAGACATGATATTGCCCGTATTCAGAAACGCCTTCTCCTCTCACTACAACAATTTTCCAAGACCAAAGAGACAACTAATCGGATTTTCAAGACAGTTTCTCCTTTTGATAAATTAGAAATCTTGCCAATCTATCACTAAAACCATAACAATATCCTTAAAAACACGAGTATCTTCAGCTAGAGTCTTTAGAAAGCAGTGATAGTGAGACGTAAGCAGTGGAAAGGGTGAGGGTGAGATGGGAGCGGGACTTGAGTATAATAAGGTGTTGTTAGCCCCTTCAATACCATGCCGCGTTTCCATATTCATTCTGCTTACTGTCTGGCGATTTTAAAAAGCCTCAGAAACACATGATGGGATTAGTGTAGTGAAGACTCTGGCCATTAATCTTCTCATCTCAATTGGACCTTCCTAATGCAAATAAAGTCGTCTAATCCACTTAAAAAGCAAGATAAAACTGCGTCCAATTATTGAAGGGGTTAAATATTGATGGTGAGAGAGCAATGCGTTTCAGAATAGGAGTCATATACTGTACGTAGGGATAAGGATGGTAAAGCAAGTGAGTGAGTATACGTGGGTACAATACATGCAGACCTATTTGTTTTCTGTTTTTAGGTAGGAAGAGAAAGAAAATAACTGATTAATAGAGAAGAGGAAAGAAAGGATAGGAAAGGATAGAACTGAAAGACGAATAGGAAGAGAAAAGAAATAACTGACTAATGTAGAGAAAAGGAAATAAAAGATAAGAAAGCATAGGACTGAAAAACGAACAGGAAGAGAGAAAAAAATGAACATACAAATAAAGATAGGAGATTGAGAGATAGGATAAGAAAGCATACAACTGAAAGACGAACAGGAAAAGAAAAAAATTACCTAACAAATAGAAAGAAAAGATGAAAGAAAGGATAAGAAAGGATAGAAATGAAAGATGAATTGGTAAAAAAAATAATAATTGACTAATGTAGAGAGAGAGAGAGAGAGAGAGAGATAAAATAGAAGAGCATAGAACTGAAAGACGAATAGGAAGAGAAAGAAAATAACTGATAAATGTAGAGAGGAAGAAATAAAGGATAAGAAAGCATAGAAATAAAAGACAAAAAGGAAGAAAGAAAAAAATTAACTGACAAATATGGAGAAGGAGAAAAGAAACGGTAAAACTGACAGAACGGAAAGACGAAAGGGAGCAGTAGATAACGAAGGGAGGGAAAGGTGCATAAGGACGGATTAATCTTTTTTTTTTCTTTCTTTTCCTCCCCCTCTCAGACAAATCCCTCCCTCTCCCAGTGCTCCTCTTCCTCTCTCTATCTCTCCCCCACCAGCCAGTTCCTCATCTTGTTAGAGCTAATGTAAAATGGGTGTCATGTGGAGTGTGTGATACGTACTGTGCTGCACGTGTGGTGGCGGCGGTGGTGGTGGTAGTGGCGGTGGTGGTAGTGGTAGTAGAGGTGGTAGTGGTGGTGGTGGTGATGGTGGTGGTGCTGGTGGTGGTAGAGATGAATGTGTGATGTTTGTGGCTCGCTCTCTCTCTCTCTCTCTCTCTCTCTCTCTCTCTCTCTCTCTCTCTCTCTCTCTCTCTCTCTCTCTCTCTCTCTTTCTCTCTAGGTAATTATTTTTCTGGCTTCGTTTTATGTGCCTGGGGCTTGATACTCGTGTGTGTGTGTGTGTGTGTGTGTGTGTGTGTGTGTGTGTGTGTGTGTGTGTGTGTGTGTGTGTGTGTGTGTGTGTGTGTAGCTGTGTGTAGCTGTGTGTAGGTAGAGCTGTTTAAAGTGTCAACATTATTATCTTTTAAAGCTCGTCCTGTAGAAATGAGTTAACTTATATTTTTGTTGACATATTTCTCTGTTTATTTTTTTTTTCATCGACAAATAGTAAGACAAGGCCAATCAGCTGTGAGGGGTTTTACGATCAGACAAAGTGATATGACATTTAAAGACTGGTAAATAAGGCTGATTTTTACAATAGGACCAAAATATAACTAAAAAAAACAATACTCTCTTTCATTCCATTAATATTCTATCCATTTCTAACCATTCCCCACCATTCTATCTCCTCATCACCTATTCTTTCTTTTTAGCCCCTTTTCTCCTTCCAACACAGCCCCTTTCTTCCACCAGCCTCTTGTAACCCTCATTTTTTCCTATCCCCTCATCACTATCTATTCCTACTCACCAATTCCTATTTTTTAGTCCCTTTCTCCTGCCAACACAATCCATTCCTTCTGCCAGCCTCCTGCAACTCTCTTTTTCCCTACCTACACAGTTCTTTCCTTCTGTCAGCCCCCTCTTGGTTCCTTTTCCCCTCCTCGCTCCCCCCTCGAAGCTCTCCAACACATCGAAGTTGGTAGAATAAGTCACGTCTGCCTCTAATAGGTCATCGAGGCGCGTGGTGGTCGAGTCTGATAAATTAGTCACGTGCCGCTCTAATGCTCCTCCCTCTTTCCCTCTCTCTCTCTCTCTCTCTCTCTTGCTGTGCCATTGTGTCTCCTCCTCCTCCTCCCTCTTCTTCCTCCTCTCTCTATCTCTCTCTGTTTTCTTCTTCTCTTTCTTATCCTCTCTATCCTGTTTTATCTCTTACCTCATTTTCGTTCTATTCTTTTTTTTCTTTTTGTTGTTCTTTTTTTCATCTCTTGGTTGTTGTTGTTGGTGTTGTTGTTGTTGTGGTTGTTGTTGTTGTTGTTGTTGTTGTTATTTGTGGTGGTGGTGGTGGTGGTGTTGTCTTCTCTTGCTTTTCGTTTTCTTTCTCTTCTTTTTTTCTTCCTCCTGTTGCACACACTCATTCTCCTTCCTTCTTTCTTGCTATTCCTCTCCATTCTATCCACACATTCATCTGTTGTTATTATGCTTTTTTTTTCTTTTTCTTCTAGGAATTCTTAATATATCTCCACCTTCTGAGGAAGAGCGATCTTTTCTTTACGCTATTTTGAATCGTATAGTTTTTTTTTTTTATTTGCTTCTCTCAGAATTCTATCAACATGCGTGTAACAAATCTTAGAGAGTATATTTTTGTCTTTGTGTTGTGTGTTTTGTTTTGTTTTCATTTTTTTTTCCTGTTAGGTGGAATGTCGCAAGTCTTTTTCTATTATTTCGTTGCTGCGCCCGTAATTTGTCGTGAGTCATTCGTCTCCCTCCCCGCTGGACGTGTTGCTCATTTGTGCCGCGGCGAGGTGCAGTGTGTCTGAATTTCCTGTCCCAAAGTCCAGTTTCTTTCCCGTTCATGTCACTGTTTGTCTTACTTTTGCCTTTGCTCCTGCCTCCATTCTCTCTCTCTCTCTCTCTCTCTCTCTCTCTCTCTCTCTCTCTCTCTCTCTCTCTCTCTCTCTCTCTCTCTCTCTCTCTCTCTCTCTCTCTCTCTCTCTCTCCCCAACCCCCACAAACACACTTATCCCTACCTCCCTCTGTACCCCTCTCTTCCCTCCCTCCGCGTGACAGGAGGGACCACCCGCGCGGCAGGTGGAGGGCACGTAAGAAAGTTAAGTTGTCACCCCACAGACGTCCTCTATCGCTCGGACTGTCGGGGATCTCTACGCGGACCCCCATTCATCACTAATGACCGCCACTCCCCCGATTGTCTATTGTTTTAGCGGCGAACTCAGCTGGCCTCTCTCTCTTTCTCTCTCTCGCTGTCTCCTGCCTAACTTTTTATATGGGTTTTTCCAGATTTGGGTGAGCGGGAAAGGGATGAGGGAGGGTAAGTGAATGAGGGGTTTGGGGATGGGCTGAAGGACATGTACGGTGTGAGGAAAGTTGGGGAGGTGTTGCGGTGGTGTTGAGATGGAGAATAAAATGTAAGAGGTTATGTGAAAGGAAGAGTATCCAGGGTGTTTGAAGAAGAGGAGATGCAGTAGGTTTATGGAGAGAAGGAAGGAAATAGAAGGAAGTACTGTAGGTGTGCGTGTGGTAAGGAAGAAGGAAGAGGAGGAAGAGCTACTGAAGGAGAAAGATTAGGTAGAAGAGAAAATGCAATACGAGACAAAGGTAGTTTAAGTGTGTGTGTGTGTGTGTGTGTGTGTGTGTGTGTGTGTGTGTGTGTGTGTGTGTGTGTGTGTGTGTGTGTGTGCGTGTGTTTGTGTATGTGCGTGTACCTTACATAGATATACAAATGAGAAATATCTAAGCTAAATATAAAACGAGAGAATGCTGAGCGAAGGACAGACACAGCAATAACGGAAGATAAAAATATAAACCATAGTAAAAAGGGACGACGTAAAAAAAAAAAGAAAATATAAAAAAGACAAAGCAAATAGAAAAAAGAAAGAAATAGGCACGGACAGAGAGAAAAAAAGAAAAGAGAAAGAAAAAGAGGGGCCGGCCATACATAAATAAGAGCATAAAAGAAACAAAAAAAAAATAAGAGAGAACGAAAAGGAAAAAAACTACTGGTACATTCAGCGTGTGTGTGTGTGTGTGTGTGTGTGTGTGTGTGTGTGTGTGTGAGTTACCACGGTCATGAGAGCATCACCCAAAGCTACCAGGACAACGGGTGGCGGCGGGGGACATGCAGCTTGGGGAGACATGAGTGGGGAGCGTGGGCGCCGGCGAGGGACGGGTGGGTGATAACAAATGGCACGCGTTGAGACTCCTCCATTCCTGTCAGGCGTGATAGAGGAGCCCCTACCTGGCCGCCCCCCCCATCACCTGCACCCCCATCTACTCCTCCTCTTCTTCCACGGGACCTGGTGATGCTGAGGGAGGTGAATGTAGTGGTGATGTATTGGTGAATGTAGTGGTGGTGTGTTGGTTGATGTAGTGGTGGTGTGTTGGTGAATGTAGTGGTGGTGTGTTGGTGAATGTAGTGGTGGTGTGTTGGTGAATGTAGTGGTGGTGTGTTGGTTGGTGTAGTGGTGGTGTGTTGGTGAATGTAGTGGTGGTGTGTTGGTGAATGTAGTGGTGGTGTGTTGGTGGATGTAGTGGTGGTGTGTTGGTGAATGTGGTGGTGGTGTGTTGGTTGGTGTAGTGGTGGTGTGTTGGTGAATGTAGTGGTGGTGTGTTGGTGAATGTAGTGGTGGTGTGTTGGTGGATGTAGTGGTGGTGTGTTGGTGGATGTGGTGGTGTGGTGGTGTGTGGTGGTGTTGGTGGATGGTGGTGTGTTGGTGGATGTAGTGGTGGTGTGTTGGTGGATGTAGTGGTGGTGTGTTGGTGAATGTAGTGGTGGTGTGTTGGTGGATGTAGTGGTAGTGTATTGGTGAATGTAGTGGTGGTGTGTTGGTGGATGTAGTGGTAGTGTATTGGTGAATGTAGTGGTGGTGTGTTGGTGGATGTAGTGGTGGTGTGTTGGTGAATGTAGTGGTGGTGTGTTGGTGGATGTAGTGGTGGTGTGTTGGTGGATGTAGTGGTAGTGTATTGGTGTTGGTGGTGATATTAGTACTGGCAATGTTTGTGATTATAATTAGAGTCATATTCAGAGACACTTTACTCTCTCATCACGACTATTTTCTAAGGCCACATAGATGACTGGTCGGGTTCTCAAGACAGTATTTCCTTTTAATAACGCAAAAATCACGTTGATATGTTACTACAACTATGAAAACACCCCGAAAAGCCGTGTGCCTTTAACTAGAACCCTTACAAATATTGGCAATGCGTCGTGGAAGTGTCTTAGAATAAAAACCTCTTTTCTCTTTCTTGAAACCCAAACTACAAAAGAAACAAACTATATCCATCTCCTCCCTCCCTTAATCCTCCTCCCACTCCCTACCCAACAAAAAAACAACAGGATGGAAAGCGAAACACAGTAACCCTCTCCTTAACAGCACTTTCCCCCACCCTCCAGTGCAAGCAATACACTCCAAACAACGAATCATAAACAAACTCCAGCAAAACCAGCAACAAAATCATAACCGCCACGAAAAACATTAAAACACTTACGAGGAGTTCACTCAGTAATACTCCGGGAAGAAGCAAGCAAGGCAAGGCAGGGCAGGGCAGGGCAGCTTCAGCGAGGAGAAAGAGGAGATGAGAGGCGCACAAACACTACACAGCCGCCGAGGAAACACGAGTCCAGCACAAACTCGGGTGAAGAGAACAAGATGCAATAACTCGGCCCAGACAGGAGTTGAGGGAGCGCAAAGTGAGTCCCGGGGATGTTCCGGATCATAGCGAACAACAGAAACAACTCGCTCTCTCGTACATGCTTTGAGAGACTTGGCTGCAAAACAAGGTGGGGGATGTTGTCCGAGGGAAATTTCACGTTGCATGGATCCAGAGAGAGAGAGAGAGAGAGAGAGAGAGAGAGAGAGAGAGAGAGAGTGGTATTACAACGTTTGTGATCAGGAAAAGATGAGAAGGATGAGCGAATATAAAGTAACAGGATTTTTAAAAAGTGGAAAGTGAAGTAGTGCTTATGTAATGCAAATATCTTAATATTCTTGATATCTAGCTTGTATTTTGTGATGGTAGTGGTGGTAGAGGAGGAGGAGGAGGAGGAGGAGAAGGAAGAAAAGGAGGAGAACGAAGAGGAGGAAGAGGAGGAGGAGGAGTAATTTTATCCCATTTCAGCGTATGATAAAATTATAACACGTAAATCTATCTTTAAGTCTCGTGATATTAATGATTACCGTAATCCATTTTCGTTACAGTGTCATTGAGACTTTTAGCGCCGTACACGACACCGGTAATGGAAGCGTCCGTAGCGTTACCTGAGGCTGAGTCACCGCGGAGAGGTTTGGGCAGATAGTAAATACGAGCAGACTGTCAAGAATGGGCGACTTGTGTTCTCAGCGGCGGAGCTTTTCATGTGTGTGTACTTATGCCCAATAATAACCGTAACTTATCAGGTGTACTTAAGACGAGATAAGGTGACAGGTGTGCGGCCCGTGTTAACTCACCTAGGGTCCCCACTCCTCATCTGGCTCTCCTTACCTCTCTCCCCATCGCTTCTTCCCCTCCTTCCTCCTCCACCGTCTCTTTACCTCATACTCATACCTCCAGTCTCCCTCCGGTATCCCTTCCCTACAGTTTTTTCCTACAGCAGTCAATACCTTCCTTTTCCACGCTGTACTACCTCCCCTACCCTTCACTATCTTCCAACCTGCCTCCTTTCCTCCAAGCCTTCCTCCTTCACTGTCTCTTTACCTCATACCTCCAGTCTCCCTCCGCTATCCCTTCCCTACAGTTTCTCTACAGCAGTCACTACCTTTCTTTTCTACGCTGTACTACCTTCCCCACACCTTCACTCTCCTTCCATCCTCTCTCCCTTCCACCAAGCCTTCCTCTTCCACCTGACAGCCTGCCACCGCTTTTCACTCATGCATTCCCAACACACTTGCGCCCGAATGTCAAAAATAACACCTTTTTAAAACTCTCCCCGTGACCTCTTCCAGTTGAATGCCTTTCCCCGAGCCTGTAACACGCTCCCTCACCCTCGCCCCACCAAGCACTCATTCCCTCACTCCTAACTCCACCACAACACCGGTTCACCGCGCGACACCCCACTCTTTCCATTCCTCCACCCCTCTTACCCTCCAGCACGGGACGCCTCACCTCCATACCTTCCTCTCCCTCCTCTTCCTCCTCCTCCTCCTCCTCCTCCTCCTCCTCCTCCTCCTCCTCCTCCTCCTCCTCCTCCTCCTCCTCCTCCTCCTTCTCCTCTCACAGTGGCCTGAGTTCCATCACCCGCCTGCACCTCCATTTCTCAAGTCTGTAATCACACACATATGATTATAGTGACTTTGCATTGTATTTATTGGCGCCATCCTCCCGGTGCTCCGTGTTCTGATATCCTGTTACGCGTCGAGCCGGAGGAGAAACATCGGCAATTTGATCGTTTGTTGCAGAGAAATTGTTCCGTGACCGAGTGCAATCAAACTCCACCTTAACTTTCATATTTATTACGGGGTTTGACATTGGTGTTCTAACATGTGATTATATATAATGTAAGTTTGTATTGTGTGTGTGTGTGTGTGTGTGTGTGTGTGTGTGTGTGTGTGTGTGTGTGTGTGTGTGTGTGTGTGTGTGTGTGTGTGTGTGTGTGTGTGTGTGTGTGTGTGTGTGTGTGTGTGTGTGTGTGTGTGAGTGTCGTTCCTTGTCCTTGGAAAGTCTCACAAATGCTTCCTTCCTTCATTACCTGCTTCCATGGGTTACCTGCATGTGACTACTTATATACAATGGAGTGTCTTCCCGCCCGTCACGCTCCTTTGTGTGGACTGTCGCCCGGGATTAGCTAAGTAATGATGCCTCGCGTGCACCTCACAACTCGTCCCTCACAACAAGCAAGTCTGTCAGAGCATATGTCAGACGGGAAGGTTGTCAAGAATAGTTGTTTACGTGCACACATATATAAGCAACAGAAAAAGAGAAAAATACTCTTAATTTGCAAGAATGAAGTGTTGCAGAAAATGCTCAACACGATTCTATAACTAAGCCTGAGCGCGGAGTTGATCTAAGTACTGCCTCTGCCCTGGTGCAGGCCTCCTGGTGATGTGCGTCGCCACATCGGTCAGCAAAAATATCCAACTGGTTGAGATGAAGTGAGCAGCTTCCAGCCTCAGGTCAGCGAGGTACCTGATAGATAGAATGACAATGATATGACGTGAGGCAAACCTGGTGACAGAGGGAGAGAACACACGCAACCCTGGACAGTTCAACACCCTGATGGAAAGCGGAGACGGGACAGACAGGCTCGCGATGACAACTTGCAACAGGAGAGAAAAAAGTGTAATAAGAAATGTAGCAAAACAGCCTCGACACAAAGCTGTCCAGGTGAGCGAGCTGTCCTGCTGCTGGTGGTGGTGGTGGTGGTGGTGGGTCAGGTAGAGGCGATTATCCGAAAATAATCTTAGCATACATGGTCTGGAAAGTTTCACAGTGTAATGGAGACTCACACGCAAGAAATGTGAAACACCAAGACATCTGTAGATATAATGTATCATTATTATCGTAATTGTCATAAGTCTGCACAAGGAAGTCAGTGTGTGTGTGTGTGTGTGTGTGTGTGTGTGTGTGTGTGTGTGTGTGTGTGTGTGTGTGTGTGTGTGTGTGTGTGTGTGTGTGTGTGTAAATTCTGATGACTGACTGCAAGGGGCGACGCATACTAGCTATATATTTAGACACCTTATGCACAGACTCCCGATTTACCACTGACATGACTTACTTCAACAATTCTTTACTCTGTTCACTCCTCATTGAAATCTTCCTCTCCTTATTCATTCTTTCTCCTCCCACCTCCCTCTCTCCCTCCTCATCATCGATGACATCCTCTTTCCTTTTCTCTATCTTCTCCACACTACCGTCATCATCTCTCTTCCATCACTACTTTCCTCCATCCGTCCCCATCTCTCTCTCTCTCTCTCTCTCTCTCTCTCTCTCTCTCTCTCTCTCTCTCTCTCTCTCTCTCTCTCTCTCTCTCTCTCTCTCTCTCACATCTTCATCCCTCCTCATCTTCCTCTCCCGCCGTCTCAGCCTCTCCGCCGTCTCCTCCCCGCCGTCAGCGCCGCGGCATGGAGGAGCGGCCGTCACCCTCAGTATCGGGATGAGTGACGGCGCTCCTGATAGGCGGCTGACAGACTGGGAATGTTTGTGGTGTACGTGCTTACCTGTGTGTGCGTGAGGTGTGTGTGTGTGTGTGTGTGTGTGTGTGTGTGTGTGTGTGTGTGTGTGTATGTGCGTGTGTTTGTGAGTGTGTTTGTACCGTTAATGTTTCACACACACACACACACACACACACACACACACACACACACACACACACACACACATACACACGCATGCGAGGGAATGGCGAGGCAGCCGTAAATAGACCCGCCGCGGCCGGGCGTCTGAGAGGAGGTAAGTAATGTAGCTGATAAGCAGTAAATGGCCCGTCGATAACACACTATGAGCACTGATAGGCTGGCAGATACTTGTTCTTGTAATGTTATGTCGGAAAGGTGTTTAGCGTGTCGGCTGTCTAGTCCCTTGTGTGTGTGTGTGTGTGTGTGTGTGTGTGTGTGTGTGTGTGTGTGTGTGTGTGTGTGTGTGTGTGTGCGGATGCAGGTAAGGTAGGTGGGTGAATTACTTTTCCTTAGATGGATGCTGTTGTTGTGTGTGTGTCTGTATGTGCATGTGATTGTTTCCTATATAAGTATTGGGTTTACTATATTAGTATTGACAACTGACTGGTACATGCAGAGGTGATTATGCACTATTTGAAACAGGACAGTCAACTTTGTGTGTGTGTGTGTGTGTGTGTGTGTGTGTGTGTGTGTGTGTGTGTGTGTGTGTGTGTGTGTGTGTGTGTGTGGCGATACAAGTTCGTCATTATCTTTATCGTGTATCTAACTGCACATACATGTACGTTAACCTAATATTTGTGGATATAGTGTGTACAAATATATTCCATTTACCGACCCTGACTCTAGTTTTCTTTCTCTTTTCCTTCACAGAGGTACAGTTCCCGCCTGGCCACGACTTCGGGGATTCTGGTGAGTGTTGCCTTTTTGTCAGCTTCTCTTTTTTTTTTTTTTTTTTTTTTTGCAAGAGAGACATGCCAAGCGCAACATATCATTACAAAAGGCCCACTGAAACTGCAAAGTCACTAACAAATTTAGAAGAAAGTGGCCCCAAAATAGGGACAAATGTCTTGAAACTAACATATTTTCAGTGTGCAGTGATTTCTTTTTTTTTTCCAGCTTTGACCCAAGTTGCTTCTTAGTGTGAGGAACAAAGAGCAAATTTCAGAGCATTTAAGACGGTTTCAAGGCATGCATCCCTTTTTTGGCTAATCTCTCGGACCTGCAAGGGGACTGGCATCTTATTGGGCCTCTCTTTTTCGTTTTGAGCAGTTTTTCCCTATTACATAAAAATACATAGTCTTTATCCTTTCAATACCACAGTTTGATATAATTAAGAATACTATTTCACTTATTTTTGAGCTGGTGTTTGTCTTAATGAAAGCGTTTGAAAATAACTGTGGCAACTCATCCAGGACCGACATAACCACCTTTTTGTATTTTTTTTACTTTTCTGACTAATAATAAATGATTTTACGAAAGTTGAAAATTGCCTCTGTCAACATTTAAACTGAGGTAAGTACGTCCATGCACGTTTCTGCTGACAAAGAAAATATAGAAAACGAAATACGCAAAGGGATTAAAAAAAAGGGTGGGGGAGGGAGATGAGCTGAGAGAGGGAGGGTGAGCTATTCAGATACATCTTAACATTATTTTCTCAAGTATAACGACGAAAAACGAGCCTTCAAGAATTCCCCTTTCACTGATACAAACTGAGGCATTACCTGCGCACCTCCCACACACACCCTTCAGCCTTATACACACACACGGCAGGAGAATTTTTGATTTTTGGTCGTAAGATCCATCTAGACAGCTCCTCGCAGTAACCATTAACATTAGCATAACAAACACCTCCTCCTCTTCCTCCTCCCCCTCCCTCCTCCTCCCCCTCCCTTCTCCTCCCCCTCCCTCCTCCTCCTCCTCCTCCTCCTCCTCCTCCTCCTCCTCCTCCTCCTCCTCCTCCTACTTCTCCTCCTGCTCCCCCTCCTCTTTACACAGCCACTGGAGGAAGAAGGAAGAAGAAGAGGAGGAGGAAGAGGAGGAAGGTGTTGTGTTGTATTGTTGTGGTCACCGCAGAGCAATGGTGTTTAAATCTATTTGCACTCAGACTTAAGGAAAAACCACGAGTGGGTCTCAGGCAGAGGAGGAGGAGGAGGAGGAGGAGGAGGAGGAAGAGGAGGAAGAGGAGGAGAAGGAGGAAGAGGAGGAGGAGGAAGAGGTGGGAGAGAAATGGGGGGAGTTAGCGTCACACTTAACTTTGAAGAACCATGTTTGTCCTGCGTGACCGAGCGACCACTCATCGTTGTTGTTGTCCCCGTGAGAGAGAGAGAGAGAGAGAGAGAGAGAGAGAGAGGAGGTGGTTTTCTTGACAGACATTGTGAAGAAGGAGTTTTGGGTCTTGTACTCTAGAGCTTCCTTATCCGTTATTACTCTCTCTCTCTCTCTCTCTCTCTCTCTCTCTCTCTCTCTCTCTCTCTCTCTCTCTCTCTCTCTCTCTCTCTCTCTCTCTCTCTCTCTCTCTCTCTCTGCTTAGCACGCCAGGTATTTGCAAGCCAGGAAGGGAGAGAGGGAGGGAGAGTGGGAGAGGGAAGGGCAGAAGGTAAGGAGCTTTGGAGTTCCTGGTTTTGGCAAGTTAGTATTTTTCCGTGACAACCACCTTCGTGTTTTTCTTGAAAGATGGGAGACGTTTGTGCTGGATTGTGTGTGTGTGTGTGTGTGTGTGTGTGTGTGTGTGTGTGTGTGTGTGTGTGTGTGTGTGTGTGTGTGATAATGAGAAGAGTTTTATTGGGTATTATAAGCTACCTGGCGAGATATGAGTGTTTGTTGCACCTGAGTGACGCAGCACACACACACACACACACACACACACACACACACACACACACACACACACACACACACACACACACACACACACACACACACACATTTCCCTCCCTTTCCCATCCTCACTCACTCATCCTGCACGCCCCTTTTCTCTCCCCCATCATATTCATTTTCCCCTCCTCTCTCACTCCTCCCTCTCCCCTCATCCCACCACCTCCTTCACCTACTCCTTCCCTCACTTCCTCCCCTCCCTGTCCTCACTCTCCTTTCCTCCCCTCGCTGGGCTCAAACCTGACGTCACTATTTCATTATCATAAACATCAGTGTCATCATCTTATCCGTGCAATGATAACACAGCGAGTCCTTTGTCATTAGTGTAAGCCCTTGACAAACAGACACACGGGGAGGCGCAGCAGTGAGCCCCGCAGTGAAGGGGTGCAAGGCCTTCGTTCCCGGCAGGAGGCAATAGATTTCCAGCCTTGGAGCCGCTCCGTCACCGCCGCCGCCGAGGAATGGTGGTCTACGCCCCTTGTGTTGGCGGGTAGCGAAGAGTGGCTTTCGGAAAATCATTTTTGGCCTCATCAGGGAACAAGATATTAGATTTACGGTGTTGAAGATCCCCGGGAGGCGCCGCGTCGGCAGCCCAAACTCCGCCGAGGCTCTGTAGAGAGAGAGAGAGAGAGAGAGAGAGAGAGAGAGAGAGAGAGAGAGGCTAGGGGGGCATGGTGGCTCTGTGTGTGTGTGTGTGTGTGTGTGTGTGTGTGTGTGTGTGTGTGTGTGTGTGTGTGTGTGTGTGTGTGAGCGCGCCCCACGGCCTTGCTTATTACGTGGGAATGGAATACCTCGTGGCGGTGTGTGTTTTGTGTTTACGACGACGAGGGTGCATCTGTTGGCCTCTCTCTCTCTCTCTCTCTCTCTCTCTCTCTCTCTCTCTCTCTCTCTCTCTCTCTCTCTCTCTCTCTCTCTCTCTCTCTCTCTCTCTCTCTCTCTCTCTCTCTCTCTCTCTCTCTCTCTCTCTCTCTCTCTCTCTCTCTCTCTCTCATCACCATCCCATCAAGCCTCTCACGGTCCTCTCCTTTCCTTCGTAATGTTGATCTCTTTTATCAGCTGTTAGAATGTTTTCCCTCTTTTTTGCTGTCTTCTATATTACCTTCTGTGTTTTTTTTTTCTTTATTTCTTTCCGTCTTTATTTTTTTCTCTCTCTCTTTCTTTTCTGAATCTTCCCATACAAAAGTTTTCGTTCTTTTTCAAGTTTATTGATATTGATTTAGAGTTTTTTTCTTGTGTGTGTGTGTGTGTGTGTGTGTGTGTGTGTGTGTGTGTGTGTGTTTTCCTCTTGTGTGTTTTATTTTTTTTAGTTGTGGGTATATCGACAGTGTATCTTTAGTTTTGTGTGTGTGTGTGTGTGTTGTGCTGCGTTGTATCATGTTGTGTTTGCTTTTTTTTCTCTGATTTTAACTACAGACATTTAGTATTCTACAAACACACACACACACACACACACACACACACACACACACACACACACACACACACACACACACATTTCGCTCCCCCAATAAAATATGCCCATTACATCTCCGTATTTTTCCTCCCCTCTTAATTAGCTCCTCCATCCGTTCATCTCCCCCTCACTCCTTTCCTCTCTTCCTTATTCTCTCTCTCTCTCTCTCCCTTCCTCCCTTCATCTCTCTCCCTCTCGTGCCTCCGCTCTATACTGCTTCCCACGATAGCTTGATCTAATCCCACTCGCTGATAAGTTCATAAGTTGGCAGTGTCAGAAGGCCAATAAAGTTAAGCCGCGAGATAAGGCAGATTAGAGTGTGTTTGCACGTCTTCGTAGCCAGCACGCGTCACTCGCTAGGGGAGAGCAGGAGAGGAGGAAGAGGGAGAGACAGAGGAGGGAGGAGGAGAAAGAGAAGCGGATGAGAGGCGCTATCCCCTGTTCATTAGTTAGACATCGCCCTGTTTGGTGACCGGCCAGGCAAACAAGGCGTCCAGGAAAGTAAATAAATTTTCATGGATGGCAAACAGAATGTCTTGGGCGGCAAACAGACCATTCAGGACGATCAACATGGTGTTTGTGTGGCGGCACATTATAATGCCCCGTGTGAAAATTACCCCGAGGCGTCCACCCCCTAGAAGGACTTAACGAGACATCACACCACCGCCTTATACGTGGCTGTCTGAGGAAAATTATTCACCGTTGGGTTTAGTAATAGCGTGCTAATGGCTCACCAATTTATTACTACAGACTTGGATGAGGATGAAGAGTCAGTATAGTGTTGTGGTCGAGTGTCTTGTTTCTTGTCAGTCCTTTGTTTCGCGAGTTGGAAATGTGACAGGTGGTACATACATCTATGGAACGAGTTTTGAGCTGATTGACAAGTTCATTGGAGTTGTCTTGTGTCTCGTATGTTGATGGAGAGTTTTTATTTTGTTTACTTCCTATAATGTGACATACTGACATTCATGGCCTATACAGTTTGTTGTAGTGTTGTCATCCGTGCTGGCCGCCTGTGTGTCTGTTTGAAATATACAGTGCAAATAGCTAAAAAAAAATTCTGAAGAGTTGATAAGTCACACTAAACACACACACACACACACACACACACACACACACACACACACACACACACACACACACACACACACACACACACACACACACACACACACACACACACACAAAGAATCAAGCTGACAAATTTATTACAAAAGACGGCACAGGCAGCCGGAGAGTGCCAGAACGAGGCGTCAGGACAACCAATCACGACAACGAATCAAGACAAGAGAATAAAGAGAGGAACACACACCGCGATATAATCAGACCTAAACAATGCCACGCCGGGACACCGAGGCCGAGATAGAGTCGCGCCGAGACCTAAACAGAGGCGACGTGAACTGGAAAAGGAAAGGACGTGACGAGCCGAAACACAGCAAAGTTACCACTACCACCACCACCACCACCACCACGCGTCTCAGATGTTTTCCGTGATCCGGCCCGAGTCCTCTCCTCGTTTTCTTTACACTAACAGTTAAGCACGGAGAAGTTAAGGGATTTTTTCGGAAGGATTTTAAGAAGTTAAACGCGGGATTAACAGACTTAATCGCGGGATCCATTTAGGGGGCGCGCTAAGGGGGGTGGTTAAGGCCGCGGCAAACTTGGCCCAAACTCCTGACGGCCCCCCAGACTTTAGTTACCAAGTTTGTCAGGGAGTAGTTACCCCTCTTCCCCTCCCCTCACACTCCCCTCTACCTCCATCTCACTTCTCTCCCCTCTTATCCTTCTTTCACCTCCCCTTCTTCCTCACTATCTCCCTCCTCGTCCCTGCTTCCCCTACAGTGCCCCTTGTAGTGCTTTTGTAACTCCCCTGCTACGCCTCTCGCCCCGCCACGACCCATGCACTCTGCTAGTCGTTCTGGTGTTAGTGGTGATAGTTGTGGTGGTGACGATAGTGGTGAAGGAACAAGTGGTGGGAGAAAACGTCTTCCTTGGATGTCTCGAGTCAGTATTTGCTCTCTCACCAAGACTATTTTCGAAAGCCATAGGGATGATTAGCGGTATTTTCAAAAGTGTTTATGTAGTTGATAATGTAGAAATCTTGTCACTGTTTCTAGAACATTAAAAAATCTTAAAAACTCGCCTAAACTTAAATAAAATCTTTTGCGATGGAAGTGAAACGCAGAAGTGTTTGAGAATACGAGCCTATGAAAGAGAGAGAGAGAGAGAGAGAGAGAGAGAGAGAGAGAGAGAGAGAGAGAGAAGAAAAACACTCACCAAGCAGTGCATCGTAGTTCGTAGTGGTTCCCAGGGTAGCGGACGAGCGAGGAGAGAGAGAGAGAGGGAGATAGGGGGAGAGGGAGAGGTACTTGACGCCTAATCCTGTTATATATATTATCGGGGCTGAGAGAGATAACACACTGGCCACCAACGAGAGTCTGTTAGTCTTCCCACGCTCATTTCCTTCATTACCCTGATGGTTTACCTCGCGTGGCCGCCTCCTCACGTTTCCCACCCACCTGCACCTTATTCTCTCATCCCCCCCTTCCATTCCTTCTCTTCCACCACTCCTCTTACCCTCCAAATTACTGTATAGGTCTCCAAGTCTCTCTCATCCCTATTTCCTCATTGCCTTGTGTTTAGTTTCGTCAGGTTGTTTCACTTTGTATGATGTGACTAAGTGGTTTGGTGTTTATTTTGCTTTTTTTTTTTTTTGTCCAATATCTCGTTGTTGTTTATAGTCTTCACTGATATTCCCTTCCGTATTTGATATATCTTGCAAACTGTTTCCTTGCAAGTTTTGGTAAATCATTCCTCTCTCTCTCTCTCTCTCTCTCTCTCTCTCTCTCTCTCTCTCTCTCTCTCTCTCTCTCTCTCTCTCTCTCTCTCTCTCATTCACTCCATTCATCCTATCACTCACTCACTCACTCACTCACTCACTCACTCACTCACTCACTCACTCACTCACTCACTCATTCACTCACTATTTTCCTTACTCACTTTCTTCTTCCTTTCCAGTCAGTCAATTTTTTTTTAGTGTTAATTATCTTCTTTTGCTCCTCAGACCTCCAAACTCTAACATCTTTTTATTTTCTTGATAAATATTTCACTCTATAGTCATTTACCTAACTCAGTATATGGTCGGAGATTCGCTCATATCCTTTTGATTTATATTCCCTCTACATTACTCTCTTTTTTTTTCCCCCGCCCTCTTTATCTGTCAGTCTCTTTCTCATTCACACTCCCTGACTAAATATATTACCTCGTCCACCGCAAATATTTCCTTATCATATCCATGTTCGGTGAGTTATGCATCGCTGCTTCACGCTCGCCTGATTCATTGACATCTCCTAAGTTATTATTGTTTTCTGTAATAATTATTCACTCATTATGATATCCCTCTTGACTCTCTCTCTCTCTCTCTCTCTCTCTCTCTCTCTCTCTCTCTCTCTCTCTCTCTCTCTCTCTCTCTCTTGTATTACCATTCTTTTCTACCCTTCCCTCGTTCTTCCTTAATTTTCTTCTTTCTTTCATGTTTTCTTTTTATCCTTAGACTTCCTTTTGCTGATCCCTGACTCTCTCTCTCTCTCTCTCTCTCTCTCTCTCTCTCTCTCTCTCTCTCTCTCTCTCTCTCTCTCTCTCTCTCTCATCCCCTCCTTTCGTCTTCATCACGGCCATAAAACACAGCAGCAACACGGCCAAGACTCGTGTTGCGCCTCTGCCCCGCCCGAGGAACTGTACGGTGCAACTGAACATTATCATAATAATGTAATATTTATGCAAATTTGGTGTGAATAAGCTCAGGCCGTTCTTTTGGAGGAGCGACCCGTAAATCATCTCGGTTCGCTTTAGTAATGATCCCAACGGTCGCTAAATCTCTTTTGTTGGGGTGGTGTTGGGTCAGTCGTGTTGAGTTATAACTGCGTCTTGCTTTATTGATGAGTGGAGTGAGTCACGTGATGGACTACGCGGCGCGGGGACAGATGGATGGGATACACAGATGAATGGCGCGCAGGAATTGTTATGAAGTGTTATAAATAATGGACACACACGGGGAGGAAAAACTGAAATTAATGTCCAGTGATCTTGGGTTAGGACACGGACGAGGGGACGTTATGTGAGGGGAATTTTGCAGCGTTTTATTAAGGAATGGTTAGTGTATTTGAAGCCTTTTAGCGGGTGGAAATGCAGACTCACTTCATGGATTCTTAATGAAATATGGGGATAAGGTTTATGAGTAACGTCGTAAACAAAGCTACGTTCGTAATATCAGTCAACCTTCTCTTTCTTATTGATCATCATTGTGGTTAAATTCCTTCAGTACTGGAATGAATTCTTACCATGACTTTTGTGTATCATAAGTTCGTTTAGTATCATCGTAAACAAAGCTACATTAGTAATATCAATCAACCTTCCCTTTCTTAACGCCTTCAGTACTGGGACGCATTTTTACCATGAGCTTTGTGTACCATTTGACCATTTTATTGACATTAGGAAGCGTCTATGGAGGGCAGAAGATTAATGACCACAGTCTTCACCTTTCTTTAATCTCCACATAAGTTTCTGAAGCTGTATAAAATCATCAAATAATAAGCAGAGTGAATATGGAAACGCGTTCTGGTACTGAAGAGGTTAAAAAGAAAGAAGGTGAAGTGAACCGATAGTGTTATTCAATTCCTTGGCGAACACAGTGTTCCATATTTCACTGATATTTGACTGAAAAACCAATGAATTTATTCCGCACTTTTAATGAAACTATATATTAACCAAGAAAGTTTGTGGCTCTACTTTAAGCAATCAATCCATTATTTTATATAAAGTAACTTCATTTATGTATTTGCTACTACTTATCTATCTATCAGGAGTGTGCAGCATATATATCATGAGATGAAAGCCTTAGAATGTCCATGAATGAATTAAGGATATTGCTAGAGCGTGACATGGAAAGATAAAGAAAAAAGCATTAACGAATATTATCCTAAGGTGTGCTGACTTACCTCCTCGTGACAAAAACAGGCATATTGTACCTCACTTAATACCGATATCAGATGAACATTTCATTACGATTGCATGAAAAGGAAAAGGGAAGGGAGAAAATAAAACGAATATGTAAAAATAGTTGTAGTAATGAAATATCAGTAAGTGGGTGGGCAAACTAGGCCATGGATGGGTGATATCTGAACGCCTGAGCTGAAGGAGGGGTTGAAGAAATGCTGAGAAATATTAACCTTTTCGATCCAATCTCTGTTCTTAACCCTTTCAAGGCGACTAACAACAATTCACATTAGTAGAAGTGATGTATGAGATATTCATGAGTGTACAAAATAAATAGCAAATAGAATAGTTTTTTTTTTTTT
>NC_059292.1:30156542-30189042 GCF_017591435.1 Portunus trituberculatus | reverse complement strand
ATAATAATAATAATAATAATAATAATAATAATAATAATAATAATAATGATAATAATAATAATAATAATAATAATAATAATAATAATAATAATAATAATAATAATAATAATAATAATAATAATAATAATAATAATAATAATAATAAAGAATAATAAGAAGAAGAAGAAGAAGAAGAAGAAGAAGAAGAAGAAGAAGAAGAAGAAGAAGAAGAAAGAAGAGGAGGAGGAGGAGGAGGAGGAGGAGGAGGAGGAGGAGGAGGAGGAGGAGGAGAAAAAGAAAGAAGAAAAATAATAAGATAATAATAATAATAATAATAATAATAATAATAATAATAATAATAATAGTGATAAGAAGAAGAAGAAGAAGAAGAAGAAGAAAAATAGAAGAAGAAGAAGAAAGAAAAAAGAAAAAGAGGAACAAGAAGAAGACTGTTATCATAAACACCACCACCAGCACCACCACCACCGCCGCTCCTGACAATAACTCCATACAAACCACCACATAGTATATATATTTTTTTCTAAGTTTCCATCCGGAAGGGCGAGTGTTGGGAGCCACCTGTTTAACCCCACGTGACCCTCGTCGACCCTTGCCGCCGCCTGTCACAGCAACCACTCACCCACGCCGAGGGGATGGATGGGAGAGAGAGAGAGAGAGAGAGAGAGAGAGAGAGAGAGAGAGAGAGAGAGAGAGAGAGAGAGAGAGAGAGAGAGAGAGAGAGAGAGAGAGAGAGAGAGACTGATTCACAACTAAGGATAACTAAAACACATGTACAGTAAAAGATTCATTCAATAAAAAAAAATCGCAACGAAACGTTTTTTTTTTCAACACTAGAATTAAAAAGACGAACAAAAAAAGACAGTAAAACTAATGAATAACACCACTACAATATCAAACACCACGTAAAGTACAGAACAAAAATATCCTCTGTAACTGATAACAAAAATAAAAAAGATATGCGTTTGAACACAACAGGCAGCAGTAGTACAAGGCTTTCTTCCTTCTCTCACCCCTACTCTGTCCAGTTCACTATTGCAAGAGTAAACCAGTACTCTTAATCATTCATACCTTTCCCTGGTAAACTTTGGAACTCCCTGCCTGCTTCTGTATTTCCAACTTCCTACGACTTGACTTCTTTTAAGAGGGAGGGATGTTTCAAGACATTTATCACTTATTTATAGCTAACTCCTGGACCTGGAAGGGAACTGGCAACTAAGTAGACCTCTTTTTTTTATTTGATGTTGCTCTTGGCCATTTTCTCCTCTTACATAAAAAAAATAGCCAGCAGTAGCAGCAGCAGTACCAGTAGCATAGCAGTTCTTCCCTTTTATTACCTTCCCAGACGAGTTTTGGGGCTTTCACCACACCGTCACTGAGCCGATGACGAGCATCAATCCCCTTTACGCGCCACGACCTACTTTTTGTTTTGACTGCCTTGGATGGGGAGGGAGGTGGGCAGCGAGATGTCAGACCGCCTACACACAGGAAGACGAGAAGGAGAAAAGAGGGAGGAGGAGGAAGAAGAGGAGGAGGTATGGGCGAGCTGTCACTTTTGCCTGACGTAGGGAGGGACAAACAGTCGCCTGACACCTGACTGAAGGAGAGAAGGAGGCCAGAGCGTGAAGGAACGACAAGATAAACAGAAGCAAGAGAAGAATGGAACAAAAGAGAATGTAACAAGAGAATGTTAAAGGAAATGATGAAACAATGAAACAGGAAGAGAGAAAAGAGGAGGAATAGAGGAAAATATTGACTTTATAAAGCAGAGAAAAATAAAACCAGATGATAATACTCGTACAATAAAGAATATAAATAGAAAAAGATGAAGGAAGAAAAAAAGTGTGAATGAGAGAGAGAGAGAGAGAGAGAGAGAGAGAGAGAGAGAGAGAGAGAGAGAGAGAGAGAGAGAGAGAGAGAGAGAGAGAGAGAGAGATGGAGGAGGAGGGGCTGAGGGGGATGGAAATAACAATATAGGATGGCTTGTTAGTGAAAGAAAGAAAAAATAACAATATACCTGGAAGAACATTAGAAAAGGGACGAAAAAAAAGCGAAGATAGAAAAAGGGAAAAGATATCAGTACATAAAGGAGAGCACGAGAGAGGGGGAAGGAGGGAGGTTAGAAAAATAATGATTCGTGGAAGGGAAGAAAGAGTAAGAGGAGGAAATAAAGATAATAGATGGGTAAGTAGTAGTAGTAGAGAGAGAGAGAGAGAGAGAGAGAGAGACGTACGTGTGTATCCCCAGCAGTAGACTTTCTTCTGTGCATTTGAAGCAAAGAGTAAGAATACCAAAGCGTGCCTCATTTTTGTACCAACTTGAAAGATTTGCTAACAGAGAAAGAAAGGAATTACGTCACTCTTATTCCTCCTCCTGAGTGTTGCAAGAGTGTCCTGCTCCTGCCTTTAGATGTTCTTACTCCTGCTAGACTTTATTTTTCTTTTTTTATCGTAGGTGGAATTGTAATGGAAGTCAAACCGATCTTAACCCTTTCAGTACCATGACGAGTTTTTCATAATTCGTTCTGCTTACTATTTGGCAATTTTATACAGCTTCAGAAACTTATATGGGGATTAAAATAGTGGTGACTCTGGCCATTAATCTTCTGGCGTCCATATACCCTTCCTAATGTCAATAAAATCGTCCAGTCACACCCAAAACTCACGGTAAAAAAAAGTGTCTTAGTACTGGAGGCGTTAAGAGTGACAAGAATGCTGGGTTAGCGGGAGTTGTATTATAGCACTATTATAACTGTCCACGTCGTATTAGGGATAAAGCCAACTTGCATGAATTCAGGGTTAAGGATTTTTTTCTCTCTCTCTCTTTTCCATGGAGATGATTTTTCTGTCTTACTACGTGCAGTGATATCACTTTGCAAGTTGAAGGTGATTGTTACGTTCCGTCATAGTGTGTTCAGAATTTATCGGCAGTGTGCTGTGTGGAACGTTATGGTGATGGGAAAACGGCATATCAAGGACGTGCTTTTGTGGACACAGGTTCAGGCATATTTGTTACGTCTCTCGGATGACACCTGTGCTTATACTTCTTATCTCAATGCACATTTATCAGTTACTTATTTCCTTTTAGATGCGTTTAATGTTTTCTCGCTTGACTATCTAATAATATTCTCTTTCCTTGCATTTTTATCTCTCTTCCGCTGGGGAACTGGAATAAGGCATCTTGATTTCGCTCTCTCTCTCTCTCTCTCTCTCTCTCTCTCTCTCTCTCTCTCTCTCTCTCTCTCTCTCTCTCTCTCTCTCTCTCTCTCGCGTGTGTGTGTGTGTGTGTGTGTGTGTGTGTGTGTGTGTGTGTGTGTGTGTGTGTGTGTGTGTGTGCGTGCGTGTCTGCATGGTGTAGGCACTGCTTTTTTTCGTCAAAATATTTGCTGTGTTTTGCACCACACGAGTGTTCTCTGCTCGCCGCCCACCCTGCCTTTCCTCCCCTCCCTCTCCTCCCCGGCGCGGCGCCCTTCCTGCACCGGCGGCCTGGGGCGATCGCAGTCACACACGCTTAAATTTGAATCGCTCCGAATGACAGTGGTAATGCAGCTTGTACTGCGGTAATATCTCCTCGGCGCCAGTCATTTTCCGCAAGTTAATCTTATACATCTGCGAAAAATATAACAATAAGGAATACGTGAAACGCTCAATTGAACCCTTTCAAAGACCTTTTTCCATTTCCTTCCTTTCCTCTTCACTCCCCATCCCTCCTCTCTCCATCCCTCCCCTCCTTTCTCCTCGCTTTCCCTCCTCTCCTCTCACCTCCACCACCACCACCACCCTTCACCCCACACCTCCAGCGGCAGGAGCTCCACAACAAACACTCTGCCAGGTCGGAAGTCGGCAGCCTCTCCTCCAGGTGACGATTTCCTGAAGGTGTCTCATTAGCCTATTGTCCTGGATTGTCGTGGAACAAAAGGCGAGGTCGCTGACGCCAACAAAGCCAAGGTGTAGGGACATAAAGAGCCCTCGCTTAATTAGGGCCTCGAGATGCACAACCCTGACACCAGCAGGAAGGAAACGGGGGGGAGAGGGGAGCAGAGGGAACTAAGGAGAAGCAGGAACACTCAAGGAAAATAAAAGAGCCAAGTTCAACAAAGGGAGTTTTCTTTTTATTCTAATATTATATCCTGGAAGGGGAAATGAAGGTGGTGGCTAACCAGAACTCACACAGATCCGTGTTTAGCGCTGATATATGAACAGTGTACCCGACTCGCTTGCTTCGCTGCGTTCTATCAAGGGAAATTGTTCTGTCTGGTGGGGCGATGCGGGCTCTTGTTACAGCGAGACTCGATTGCGTGTCTGGTGATCACGCTAGTGTGTACTTTGAGGTGAGCTGACTGGCTTAAAGAACGGTACTGTTCCACTCGCGCGCCACCTAATTTGTACATACTCTGAGCTATACTGTTTTAGAGATACAAATTCAAGGAACGTATGACTGTAAGGGTTTGTATAGGCAGGAAAGAGGAATGAAGCGATGTTATAAGCTAATGTTTTTTCTTCTTTTCTTGTTACTTTTCGATGGTGGAAATGCATTAACTGACTCAGACTTAAATACTTCCTGCCTCAAGATTAACACCTAAAACCCAGACTCGTGTTTTTATTCCATCTTCCGGACCTCTCACGTACCCAGCCTGCTCCTCTCCTCCCTTCCATCCCCGCCCAAGGCCACGACCTCACTATATACCCGCGGCAGACAGCACGCGACAACACCAGCAGGCGGACGGGCTGGACAGGGATGGAGGCGTCACTGGCGGGTCACTCGGGTCACACAGCTGTCCTCGTTGCTGTCAACGGGCCAGACCCATACAGGTGACAAACGTGGTGCCTCCGTCTCAGTATTCAGGGTCAGGGCAGGTCACTAAGGTCACATGATCCCCTTTAGGTCAAGCGGGCCATATGTGTGGCTAGAGGTCTGGAGTTTCCTGTGGTGTGTGTAACAGTGACTAGAACAAGGATGGTGGAGAGAATGAAATGCTCTCTCTCTCTCTCTCTCTCTCTCTCTCTCTCTCTCTCTCTCTCTCTCTCTCTCTCTCTCTCTCTCTCTCTCTCTCTCTCTCTCTCTCTCTCTCTCTCTCTCTCTCTCTCTCTCTCTCTCTCTCTCTCTCTCTCTCTCTCTCTCTCTCTCTCTCTCTCTCTCTCTCTCTCTCTCTCTCTCTCTCTCTCTCTCTCTCTCTCTCTCTCTCTCTCTCTCTCTCTCTCTCTCTCTCTCTCTCTCTCTCTCTCTCTCTCTCTCTCTCTCTCTCTCTCTCTCTCTCTCTCTCTCTCTCTCTCTCTCTCTCTCTCTCTCTCTCTCTCTCTCTCTCTCTCTCTCTCTCTCTCTCTCTCTCTCTCTCCTCTCTCTCTCTCTCTCTCTCTCTCTCTCTCTCTCTCTCTCTCTCTCTCTCTCTCTCTCTCTCTCTCTCTCTCTCTCTCTCTCTCTCTCTCTCTCTCTCTCTCTCTCTCTCTCTCTCTTATCTCTCTCTCTCTCTCTCTCTCTCTCTCTCTCTCTCTCTCTCTCTCTCTCTCTCTCTCTCTCTCTCTCTCTCTCTCTCTCTCTCTCTCTCTCTCTCTCTCTCTCTCTCTCTCTCTCTCTCTCTCTCTCTCTCTCTCTCTCTCTCTCTCTCTCTCTCTCTCTCTCTCTCTCTCTCTCTCTCTCTCTCTCTCTCTCTCTCTCTCTCCTCTCTCTCTCTCTCTCTCTCTCTCTCTCTCTCTCTCTCTCTCTCTCTCTCTCTCTCTCTCTCTCTCTCTCTCTCTCTCTCTCTCTCTCTCTCTCTCTCTCTCTCTCTCTCTCTCTCTCTCTCTCTCTCTCTCTCTCTCTCTCTCTCTCTCTCTCTCTCTCTCTCTCTCTCTCTCTCTCTCTCTCTCTCTCTCTCTCTCTCTCTCTCTCTCTCTCTCTCTCTCTCTCTCTCTCTCTCTCTCTCTCTCTCTCTCTCTCTCTCTCGAGGGCAAAACAGAGCGATTGGGGCGAGGGAGGTGACCCACAGCCCAGGGAGACACGGCGGCCCACTTCCTGTCCTGCTTATCGCTTACTTGGGTCAGCTGAGGTGAGGGAGAGGCAGAGGAGCAGAGCCGAGGGAAATAGGGAGATGGATAGATGGGAGGCGAGGTGGAAGTTTGTTAGGTGGAGATGAAAAGGTAAAGAGAGGAGAAGCAGAGGTGTGATATAGACTGGTAGAAATAGGTAAAGGAGAGTTTATATCATCGAAATAGGGAAATGGGGGATGAGAGGCGAGATGGAAGTCAGTTAAGGGAAATGAGAAGGAGAAGTGATGAGAAGCAGAGATGAAAAGACTGGTAGAAAGAGGTAAAGGTGAATTCTTATCATCGAAATAGGGAGGTGAAATTCAGTTAGAAGAAGTGAGAGGCAGAAGAGATGAAAAGCAGAGGAGGCGAGACTGGTAGAAATAGGTAAAGGAGAGTTCATATCGACTAAGAACACAGACTGACGTTGAGATGCCAGTCAGAAATTGAAAAAAACATAGACAGAACACTCAAAAAGAAAAAAACAGGCCTTACCCACACTGAGTATTTTTTTTTTCTAAGGACTTAATGTTTGGCTTGGTAATGATAAAAAAAAAAGGTAAACAAACTATAAATAGATGAATAATAGAATGAATGGGTGAGTTATTGTGTTGAAACAGGAGAGTATAGTGTTGCAGGTGGGATAGTCTTAGTAGAGATTGATAGACAAGTTTAATTAAGAAAAAATCACTTAATGAGAAAAAATAAACTTTAAAGAGAGTAGATGTATTGAATTTTGTTTTTTCCCTTACTACCTTCTATATTAACGTTGATCACTGCTTTTCATCCATTACTTCCTTCGTACAGCTTATGATTCAATGTTCCTTCTTCTTCGTCACTCAAAAACAGTCATATCACTTCGTTCTCTTTTCTTCACATTCTCCATTTTTCTTTCTCTCCTTTTGTTTTACTCATATTCTTTACTTCCTCCCTCCCTCACTCCTCCCACTCACAACTACCTTATTCCCTCCATCTTTCTCCATTTTCCTTTCATCTTTCTAAGCATATTCTCCAGTTCTCTTTCTTTCATATTATTTCCATCA
Organism: Portunus trituberculatus; assembly: GCF_017591435.1. Lineage (NCBI taxonomy): Eukaryota > Metazoa > Arthropoda > Malacostraca > Decapoda > Portunidae > Portunus > Portunus trituberculatus. The sequence goes on along the minus strand of NC_059292.1, from coordinate 30,182,000 downwards.
TCCATTTTTACTCTCTAACTCAATTTCCTCTCTCATGCACACCCACCCTCTTCTCCACCTTTCCCTTTCCTGTCCAACCTTCTTAGCTCCCTTTTCCCCTTCCCATTGTTCGTGCCTCTCCCCGTCACACCGTCACACACACCTCCCGACTCTCCTCCGTCACCTCCAGTCACCGCTACGCCTCAGGACGCCGGGACCGTTACGTGTCGCCACTACAATGTCCAATCATAATCTCATAAAAAAAGAAAATTCAGAGCTCATAAAACACGATTTCCTTCCCACGAGCTCTTTGATCTTTCTCCTGTCCTCACCTTAGGGATTTACTTGTGTATATTTCTTTTTGGCCTGTGTTGTGTGTATGTGTGAATGTATGTGTGTGTATGTGTGTGTATATGTATGTGTATGTGTGTAGAAGTTGGTGTGTTTGTTTTATTCTCTCTCTCTCTCTCTCTCTCTCTCTCTCTCTCTCTCTCTCTCTCTCTCTCTCTCTCTCTCTCTCTCTCTCTCTCTCTCTCTCTCTCTCTCTCTCTCTCTCTCTCTCTCTCTCTCTCTCTCTCTCTCTCTCTCTCTCTCTCTCTCTCTCTCTCTCTCTCTCTCTCTCTCTCTCTCTCTCTCTCTCTCTCTCTCTCTCTCTCTCTCTCTCTCTCTCTCTCTCTCTCTCTCTCTCTCTCTCTCTCTCTCTCTCTCTCTCTCTCTCTCTCTCTCTCTCTCATGTTCTTACAGTTACAGTAATAAAATGTCTGATCTCATCTAATTAGAAATACTTTTCAGATCACGTCACACACACACACACACACACACACACACACACACACACACACACACACACACACACACACACACACACACACACACACACACACACACAACCATATTACTGCTTTCACACCTTCATTTACCCTCATCACTCGTGCTCACTCTCCTTTCTACACCATATTTCCCCTGAGGTCAACCACTTGCCTTCTCATCTATCTACGTGTGTGTGTGTGTGTGTGTGTGTGTGTGTGTGTGTGTGTGTGTGTGTGTGTGTGTGTGTGTGTGTGTGTGTAGACATGGATAAATATACAGAATGGATAATATGTGTTTCTATCTCTAGAGGTAAATCTATAACATTCTAAATTTTGACCTTTTTTTTTTTAGATCATGTCAAATTAGTGTAATCTATCAACCATTAGTTAGGAATAGACAAAAAAACATGGCAAAGGGAGTAATGTTGGTTTAGATGTGTCGGATCCCACCAGAAAAATAGTGATAAAGGAAAGGCTGAATGGATTGAAGGCAGTTATGTTTCCAAGACTCATTAATCCCCTTTCAGTACTGGGATACATTTTTACCATGAGATTTGTGTACGATTAGACCATATTATTGACATTAGGAAGGGTCTATGGAGGTCAGAAGATCAATGGCCACTGTCTCCACTATTTTAACCCCTACATAAGTATCTGAAGCTGTATAAAATCACAAAATAGTAACCAGAATGAATACAGAAACGCGTCATGGTACTGGAAGGGTTAATATTGCTCTCCTTCACGAACGTCTTGCCACAGGAAGGTTGAAAAGTATAATAAATATAGTATGAGATTTTCCCTTGCACTGTCACTTACCACTATCGCCTCTTTATTCACTATTTCTTTGAGGTAAAAGCAAATGTACAACGGAAAGGAAAAAGAAAAGAGAAGAAAGAAGAAATAATACGTGTTCCTTTATGATACGCTTACCTGTGACAAGGACGTGCTCTTCCTTACCTGTCCACACACACTCACCTGGTGCCTTACCTTCGCCTCCATCCTCACCACACACCACACACCTGTCAGCCCCTTCCTCCTCTACCTGTTCTCACCTCTCATTGTACATTTCACGCCTCCTCCTCCTCCTCCTCCTCCTCCTCCTCCTCCTCCTCCTCCTCCTCCTCCTCCTCCTCCTCCTCCTCCTCCTCCTCCTGCTCTTCCTCCTCTACCTTCCCCGAACACCTTTGAGTTCTGTGTCGCCTTTACTTTACTTCCTTTCACGCTCTCCATCACCATTCATTCTTCACGCTTTTCTGACTTACCACTTCCTCCGTCCTTCTCTCTCTCTCTCTCTCTCTCTCTCTCTCTCTCTCTCTCTCTCTCTCTCTCTCTCTCTCTCTCTCTCTCTCTCTCTGTTATATTCTTTTCTCCCTCTACCTCAGCCATCCTTGCGTTTCCTTCTGTCCCTCCCCCCCCTTCCCTCTCCCTTCCTCCTCGTGACCAACCCAAGAAAGTGACCAAGGCTTCTCTTCCGCCTGTGACCGAAGACCAGTTTCCGGATTAAGTGCAAGTCCGGACGGCTCACAGCAGAGGTTTGGCTAATGGCTGTGTGGAGGCCTCGCTGCTGCTCGGTATATGGTGCACAGAGGCAGGTGGATGTGTCTCTCTCACTGCTTCCTAGAGTCTTATGGTGGAAGAAGTGTTGACGATGGTGTTAGTTTATGAAGGTTTGATGATTTTTTAGTGGTGTTTAGTGAAGTTTGTTTTTTATTATGTTTTGATTTTGTTGTTATTGGTCAAGAGATTAGCAGAAGAATATTTTAAAGAAGGTTTTTATACATTTGCAAAGCAGAAAATTCATTATAGAAGTGAGAAATGTTTGAGGAAAGTGTAAATTGAGTTAATAGGATACTGAGTGTTTTAAAGATTTACAGGTATTTTTATCATTATCAAGGCAAATATGAGATCTTAGAAGAATGTATACATGTTCCCCACGACAAAGGGAGGGCACCAAGAAGGGAAAGGGAGAGCAGGACGGAAGGGCGGTGAGTCTCCCAAGGGTGTTTTTTTATCCCCACGAAACAAGGAAGGTCTTTATTTCATCTTCCTTCTTTGTTTTCCTTATTTCATATATTGCGGTAATAGAAGTTTCAGGGTGCGGTGAAAAGTTATCATTAGTAGTAGTAGTAGTAGTAGTAGTAGCAGCAGCAGTAGTAGTAGTGGTGGTGGTGGTGGTGGTGGTGGTGGTGGTAGCGGTTGTAGCAGTAGTAGTAGTAGTAGTAGTAGTAGTAGTAGTAGTAGTAGTATCACAGTGACTGAAAACGGTAGCAAGAGAAAAGATGAGCCCAACAGTAACTCAGCAAGGCGTGGAGAGCCGTGTCTTCCTTCCCTTCCCTTTTCTTCCCTCTCACCCACACGTTCCTCCGGGTGGCTGAGGCGGCGGCGTCACTCTTATCTGCAGCGAGTGTTGACAGACTGCATCAAAGCATCGCCAGAGAGAGAGAGAGAGAGAGAGAGAGAGAGAGAGAGAGAGAGAGAGAGAGAGAGAGAGGCAGTGAAAGGCGCGGAGGCAGACTAACAACACCATCACCACCACCACCACACGAAAGTTTATGAGAATCCCAGAGCACAGCGGTCAAGGCGGCAGATGCGACTCGGTGTTAAACCCATAGAAATGCATACACGCCTCCCATGACAATATATTTTTTTCTGGTAATATTTTGTTCATCTCCCTCTTCCCAGATCAAGCCGTGGCGATGCGCGGTGGCGAAACTCGTGCTCTCTGGGTGCATTTCACTCTGGTATGAGGAATTTTGCTTAGTGTGGAATACGCGCGTCATATGCGCGAAATCACTCCATCAAGTTTCCCCGAGCAAGTATTTTTTTTTTTTTTCCGTAGCAAACATTTCTTACCTCTTCCGCACCCTTTCTCTTCCTCCTCCTCCTCTATCTCTTCCTCTCCTTCCAACGCACCCCCCTCTCTCCCCATCCCCCTCCCCCTCCCAAGACGAAATAATATGAACAGCAACAAATAAATCTGCACTTGATCCGTGATATTGGCTGAGCACCGTGCGTCAAGAGAATGAGGTTATTGACACGTTCATATCAGTGACAAGTGAGCAGCGCGAGGGGGTGAGGCGAAACGTTCTGATCCCTTATTGGCAGCCGAGGAAGGCGATTGGATCCCCTTGGTATAGAGGATCGAATATAAAGTTGACGAACGTTTATACCTCTCATGATATCAAGACGAGGAGGAGAGACTTCTGCTTGGAGGATGTGTCAACTGAGGGGACAAAAGAAAAGAGAGAGAAAAAAAGAGAAAAAAATCATAAAATAGACGAACAAAAGCCCTTTCCTGGAGAGCGTTTAATACAAGAGGTGTGTGTGTGAGTGTGTGTGTATCAAAGCCCGGGGACGGAGAATCGAACGCCATTGACTTTGTGTGTGAGTGTTTTTTTTTTTTTTTCCTTTTCTTTTCGAGACGCCACTCACAAATGTTCCAGGATGTTCGCGTGTATTAGACGAGGAAAAACGGTTCGCCGACACTATCAACAGAACCAGAGTGCTGCTGACGCGCTGCTGACGTGGAGGCTCCGAGGAGAAGAAGAGGAGGAGGAGGAGGAGGAGGAGGAGTGGATGGAAATGCTTGGTAGGAGGAAGTTAGTGTTCACTCTCTTTGCTCTCTCACTACGACTATTTTCCAAGGGCACAGAGATGATCAGCAGTGTTTTCAAGTTTATTTCTCCAGTTAATGATATAAAAATTTTGTCAATCTACCTCTAGAACCGTAGAAGCACCTTAAGAATATCGTGTAAACTTAAATAAATGCTCTTGAAATAGTGGAGGTGAAGCACAGAAGAGTTTGAGAATATGAGCTTCAGTGGCGTGTCCCTCCTTCACTCCTTCACGATTTATAGTGCAGTGAAGGAAGGAAGGACGTCAAGGGAAGGATGAAGGAAGGAAGGTAGAACTGAGACAAATACAAGGAAAAGAAAATAGTTTAGTAAAGGTAAGGTGTAAAAGGAAGAAAGGAGAAACACAAGTAAAGACGAGTAGAAGAGGAAGAATGTGGAGAGAATGTGAAAGAGATAAACGAACGGTGAGAATAGTAGAAGGGAAGAGGTGGTAAAGGGAAGGATCAGGAAAGAAAGGTAGAACACAGATAGATAAGAGTAAAAATAAGAATAGACAGAGTGTTAGACAGAAAGACGAAGGATGTGAAGAGAAAGAGATTTAGAATAAAAACTAAGGAAAGAAAGAAAGACAGCTTTGTGATGAAAAAATATAAAAGGATGTGGGGAGAACATTACAAGGCAAAAAGGAAAGAAAGGAAGGAAAAGGACAAGTGAAACATCCAGAGAAATTAAATGAAAGGAGGAGAAGAAAGATACTGGAGAAAAGGAGGAACTGAGAGAGAGATGGAAGAGGGTGAAACAGGAAGACAGTAGAAGACCAAAAAAGCTTAAACACATCGAGGTAAAAGAAGAAGAGAAGAAAGATGTGAAACGAGAGAGAGAGAGAGAGAGAGAGAGAGAGAGAGACAGACAGACAGACAGTATTTACAGGCAAGACCCCAAATAAGACGCTCCTGACACTAACACTAACACAAACACCCACACAAACACAAAATATAAAAAACGAAAAAAAAAATAGACACGAGCTAATTAAATACATCACTACCTCCAAGTCACCATCGATACACCTCATTGGCGCTGTCAGGTGAGGGCAAGAAGGTGACAAGCAATGGGAACAAGCTGTCAACGTGAAGAGAGGGAGGAAGAAAGACAAGGAACAGGAGGGTCGCTAGGAGGAAAGGGAGGGCATATAGGATGGAGCAGGGCAGGAGGGAGAGTGGAGGAGAGTGACAGAAGGAGAGAGGGAGAGAGGGAGAGGAGGGAGGGAGGAAAGACAGTTGTTAATAAGCTCAGTAACCGGAGCACACCAAGTCAAAGAACGAGAAGCGATGTAGCGGCGGGGCGTGAGGGTGGAGACGTCACCGCCAAGACGCCGAGTAAACAAACACTTCTTCAGGAGGCGAGGGCTGAGCAGGGGCCGAGGGAAGTGGCGCAGGGAAGAGGGGGAAGGAAGGGGATGAGGGAGCAGGGCGGTGACACTACTAGTCCCCAGCAATTAATCCTCGACACAAGTCTTGCATTATGGCATCAGCTGAACGCCGTCTCTGCTGGTGGTGGTGGTGGTGGTGATGGTGATAGTGGTGGTGGTGGTGGTGGTGGTGGTGGTGGTAGTGGTGGTATTGGTGGTGGTGGTAAGACACAGAAGTGGTGAGATACACACACACACACACACACACACACACACACACACACACACACACACACACACACACACACACACACACACACACACACACACAAGGACTTTTGTTGATTCTTCATCCTTTTGATATCGGCCTCTCTCTCTCTCTCTCTCTCTCTCTCTCTCTCTCTCTCTCTCTCTCTCTCTCTCTCTCTCTCTCTCTCTCTCTCTCTCTCTCTCTCTCTCTCTCTCTGCCCTGCTTCAGCATCCGTTTACTTCCCTCTGCTCCCATGCCTTCCTTCACCTCCTTCCCTCCCCGCGTCCCGTTTAAGTTCCGGGTTGTCGTGCGGGTGACGTTATCGGGAGGTGATCGGGCACGTCAAAGCATCTCCAGATTCGTGACTTCCGGTAAATACCCGTTTAGCTTGAGAGAGAGAGAGAGAGAGAGAGAGAGAGAGAGAGAGAGAGAGATGCTGTTCATACGATCCTAGCTCCTTATCTTGATTACTGCATATCATTATTTTCAAACAGTTACTGCAGTGTTCTCAGCGCAAGTCTAATGGCAGCATTACATGAGTCACTGATAACCTCTCAATCCTGTGAATCCTAATCGTGAGAACTGAAGAAGAAATATGTATCTTTTAATGCTTCTTTTATTTATGCTCTCTCTCTCTCTCTCTCTCTCTCTCTCTCTCTCTCTCTCTCTCTCTCTCTCTCTCTCTCTCTCTCTCTCTCTCTCTCTCTCTCTCTCTCTCTCTCTCTCTCTCTCTCTCTCTCTCTCTCTCTCTCTCTCTCTCTCTCTCTCTCTCTCTCTCAAACATCAATAGTCAATCTAATTAATCATCAATATTTAGTTCACCCCTTTTAAAACAGTGATTTAGTAACATACTGACTAGAAGTATAATAACTTGACTCTTTTATCTTCCTGTACTCTTCTTCACGTATCACAAGTTATATACACAGAGGGTTAAGAAAAGTCGTAGTAAAATCACCATGTCCGTTCAACTTGTACCTGTAACGTTTCGGGACAAACAGACATGATGGTTTTACTGTGACCTTTCTTCGCCCTCTACGTCTTATGCTTTTTCTGATCTACGCTCAATCAAGTTATATTCATCTGTGCTCCATAACGCACGTAAATACACACACATACGTTCTTTAACCGCTTCAGTACTGGAACGCATTTTTACCTTCAATTTTTTAATATGATTATACGATTTCACTTACATTAGGAAGGGTCTATGGAAGATAAGAGTTTAATGGCCTGAGTCTTCACGATATTAATCCCTACAAAAGTTTCTGAAGCCGTATAAAATCACCAAATAGTAAGCAGAATAGATATGGAAACGCGTCACGGTATTGAAGAGGTTAAGTACATACAGCATCATCACCCACCCATTTGCATACACAGCGTTGACTCCCACAGCCTCCGTTAGTGAGACTGAGTAGTAAGCTGCGTCATTCTGAGTGGAGTGGAGTCCTTTACTTTCTATCGCCCTGATAACGAGTGACAGCCGACGTGAGGGAGGCTGAAATATCTCAAGATGAATGTCTCGTTGCTCTGAATTACCTGTCGTACCTCAAGATTCGTGTCCTTGTCCACCTACCACCTCCCTTCCTCGTCCCCTTGCCACCCGCCATCCGCCAGCCAGGGACACGATGCCTAAATCTCCCGGCATTAGTTACTACTCATAAGGCATCTGTGTTTACTTCAGGGGTGAGATGTAACGGGATTAGTCTTTCTTGTGTTGGTGTTTTCTCTTCTGTGTTGGTTAAAGGTTTAAAGAAAAAGTGGTGGTGATAAAGAGAGATGAGGAAAAAAAGGAGGTGGTGGAAAGTGTGTATGTGAGAGAGAGAGAGAGAGAGAGAGAGAGAGAGAGAGAGAGAACAACGGAAATACAGAGAATGGTTACGGAATACACCCAGAAACAAAAACAAAAGTGGAAAAACAAAAAATAAGTGGAATAGAGAATAACAGATAAAAAAAGAATAAAGACGAGAGAAGTAAGGAAGGATCTGCGTGGAGGAGGGATGGCAGGAAGGAGAGGTGAGGTGAGAGGGCAGGAGGCACCTCTCCCTGCTGCCCGGGATGTGTGTTTGGGGAGGGGGAGGAGAGGAGGGGAAGGAAGAGGAAGGGGAGAGAAGCCTGGCCTCATGCTGGGGGAACATGTGTTGCAGGAGATAACTTGGGAGTCTCACTTTTCTCTCTCTCTCTCTCTCTCTCTCTCTCTCTCTCTCTCTCTCTCTCTCTCTCTCTCTCTCTCTCTCTCTGCGTTTTTTTTCCATCTTTCATTTTTTTCTTTTTTTCTTACTTTCATCAGTCTATTTCTCTCTCTCTCTCTCTCTCTCTCTCTCTCTCTCTCTCTCTCTCTCTCTCTCTCTCTCTCTCTCTCTCTCTCTCTCTCTCTCTCTCTCTCTCTCTCTCTCTCTCTCTCTCTCTCTCTCTCTCTCTCTCTCTCTCTCTCTCTCTCTCTCTCTCTCTCTCTCTCTCTCTCTCTCTCTCTCTCTCTCTCTCTCTCTCTCTCTCTCTCTCTCTCTCTCTCTCTCTCTCTCTCTCTCTCTCTCTCTCTCTCTCTCTCTCTCTCTCTCTCTCTCTCTCTCTCTCTCTCTCTCTCTCTCTCTCTCTCTCTCTCTCTCTCTCTCTCTCTCTCTCTCTCTCTCTCTCTCTCTCTCTCTCTCTCTCTCTCTCTCTCTCTCTCTCTCTCTCTCTCTCTCTCTCTCTCTCTCTCTCTCTCTCTCTCTCTCTCTCTCTCTCTCTCTCTCTCTCTCTCTCTCTCTCTCTCTCTCTCTCTCTCTCTCTCTCTCTCTCTCTCTCTCTCTCTCTCTCTCTCTCTCTCTCTCTCTCTCTCTCTCTCTCTCTCTCTCTCTCTCTCTCTCTCTCTCTCTCTCTCTCTCTCTCTCTCTCTCTCTCTCTCTCTCTCTCTCTCTCTCTCTCTCTCTCTCTCTCTCTCTCTCTCTCTCTCTCTCTCTCTCTCTCTCTCTCTCTCTCTCTCTCTCTCTCTCTCTCTCTCTCTCTCTCTCTCTCTCTCTCTCTCTCTCTCTCTCTCTCTCTCTCTCTCTCTCTCTCTCTCTCTCTCTCTCTCTCTCTCTCTCTCTCTCTCTCTCTCTCTCTCTCTCTCTCTCTCTCTCTCTCTCTCTCTCTCTCTCTCTCTCTCTCTCTCTCTCTCTCTCTCTCTCTCTCTCTCTCTCTCTCTCTCTCTCTCTCTCTCTCTCTCTCTCTCTAGGCCTACAGGTCGCGGCGGGAGGCTTGTTATCACCACCCACAGCTGCAGTTTGTCTTGCGATATGAGCACCGCCCGTATTCCTGAACGCTTTATGCTCTCAAGGACTGTTTTCAAAGCCCACTTAGACGGTTTCACATGTTTCCTTCTGTGTATTCATTATTTGCACTGTTGAATCTTCGTTAAATTATCACTCGAGTTAAATAAGTAGAAGAAAATTTCAAGACATTTATTTATTTATTTTTTGGCTAACTCTCTTAGACTTGCAAAGGGAATGGCAATTTAGTGACCCTTTTTCTGTTTTCTGTTGCCCTTGACCAGCTTTCCTCTCATATATAAAGATAAAAAGAGTCTTTCGAGTTATTTACTACTGTGTGTCAAATGTTGAGATACGTAAAAGTGATTAAAGCTTTTACAATTACTGACTTAGGAGTGTGTGTATGCTGCTCTTCCCACGTGATTTAGGAGTGTATGTATGCTGCTCCTCCCACGTGATTTAGGAGTGTATGTATGCTGCTCCTCCCACGTGATTTAGGAGTGTATGTATGCTGCTCCTCCACGTGATTTAGGAGTGTATGTATGCTGCTCCTCCCACGTGATTTAGGAGTGTATGTATGCTGCTCCTCCCACGTGACTTAGGAGTGTATGTATGCTGCTCCTCCCACGTGACTTAGGAGTGTATGTATGCTGCTCCTCCCACGTGATTTAGCAGTGTATGTATGCTGCTCCTTCCACGTGATTTAGGAGTGTATGTATGCTGCTCTTCCCACGTGATTTAGGAGTGTATGTATGCTGCTCCTCCACGTGATTTAGGGTGTGTGTATGCTGCTCCTCCCACGTGACTTAGGAGTGTATGTATGCTGCTCCTCCCACGTGATTTAGGAGTGTATGTATGCTGCTCCTCCCACGTGATTTAGGAGTGTATGTATGCTGCTCCTCCCACGTGATTTAGGAGTGTGTGTATGCTGCTCTTCCCACGTGATTTAGGAGTGTATGTATGCTGCTCCTCCCACGTGATTTAGGAGTGTATGTATGCTGCTCATCCCACGTGATTTAGGAGTGTATGTATGCTGCTCCTCCCACGTGATTTAGGAGTGTGTGTATGCTGTTCCTCCCACGTGATTTAGGAGTGTATGTATGCTGCTCCTCCCACGTGATTTAGCAGTGTATGTATGCTGCTCCTCCCACGTGATTTAGGAGTGTATGTATGCTGCTCCTCCCACGTGACTTAGGAGTGTGTGTATGCTGCTCCTCCCACGTGACTTAGGAGTGTATGTATGCTGCTTCTCCCACATGATTTAGGAGTGTATGTATGCTGCTCCTCCCACGTGATTTAGGAGTGTGTGTATGCTGCTCCTCCCACGTGATTTAGGAGTGTATGTATGCTGCTCCTCCCACGTGATTTAGGAGTGTATGTATGCTGCTTCTCCCACGTGATTTAGGAGTGTATGTATGCTGCTCTTCCCACGTGATTTAGGAGTGTATGTATGCTGCTCTTCCCACGTGATTTAGGAGTGTATGTATGCTGCTCCTCCCACGTAACTTAGGAGTGTATGTATGCTGCTCCTCCCACGTGATTTAGGAGTGTATGTATGCTGCTCCTCCCACGTGATTTAGCAGTGTATGTATGCTGCTCCTCCCACGTGATTTAGGAGTGTATGTATGCTGCTCCTCCCACGTGATTTAGGAGTGTATGTATGCTGCTCCTCCCACGTGATTTAGGAGTGTATGTATGCTGCTTCTCCCACGTGGTACCTGCACTATGAGTACTAAGAGAGGTCTGGGCTACGTCATATAAGAGTCACATGTTTCCTCCAGACACTTGTTTTGAACTCGTGGTTAGTTGTTACATCAACGATTGGCTTTTAGTTTCCTTTTCCATTAATTCATTGGCTCCTTTCTAGTTTGCTGTTTCCATTGTGACTGATTTTTTTTTTTTTCTGCTGTCGTTGTCTATCTTTGTGTGTGTGTGTGTGTGTGTGTGTGTGTGTGTGTGTGTGTGTGTGTGTGTGTGTGTGTGTGTGTGTGTGTGTGTGTGTCTTCAGGAATTACGTTTGGTTGAGTGTGAGTATGAAAATCTCTTACGACCTCCAAACTTCATCATTATCATTGTCATCATCATCTTTTTCTTTTCATTTCATGCATCTCTCTCTCTCTCTCTCTCTCTCTCTCTCTCTCTCTCTCTCTCTCTCTCTCTCTCTCTCTCTCTCTCTCTCTCTCTCTCTCTCTCTCTCTCTCTCTCTCTCTCTCTCTCTCTCTCTCTCTCTCTCTCTCAGGGTATCGTTCTTATTTATGCGGGAGGCCGGCAGTGTTTACAGCCGGTGTGAGGGTCCTCGTCCTCGCCGTACACTCCCTCTCACCTCGCCGCCGCGCCCGCTAATATATTAACCCAAGCTAACATCGCTATCACTGCCTCAACACGCAACACGCACTGCTCATGTTTATTTATCCTGCGGGAGACCTCGGCGGGACCAATCTTGAAAAATACTCCCCACTTTGGAAGCCACCACCAGCCGCTAAGGCAATGAATCACTCCTTTTTTTATATATATTTTCTCTCCCCTCCCACTCCTACTTCTTCCTCCACCTACTACTCCTCCTCCTCCTCCTCCTCCTCCTCCTCCTCCTCCTTCTCCTTCTCCTTCTTCTCCTCCTCCTCCTGCTGCTTCTCCTCCTCCTCCTCCTTCTTCTCCACCGTTTTGTCCGCGGGTCGTGTCGAGGCGAAGTGCAAATACCTGCTGAATATACTAATGCAAACAGCGAGAGGGAGAAGAAACGGGGCCACAGCAAGTGTCGGCGGCACCCGCGCGGTGTTCCAAGCATTTATTTATCAGTCCTCCACTTGCCATTTATTTATTTGTCTCTGTCGCTGATAAGCCTTCACAGCGATGACCAGACCCGGATCGGTGGGTTAAGAGGGAAGGGGACGCTGGGAGGAAGGAAGGGAAGGTGGACTGGCGTGGAGGGAATGAGGGAGGGAGAGGAGACAGGAGAGGTGAAGTAGGAGTGAAGGAAAGGCAAAGGAATCGTGCTTATTGAGAGAGAGAGAGAGAGAGAGAGAGAGAGAGAGAGAGAGAGAGAGAGACTAAAGGTGTGTGTGGGCTGAGCGGCAAAACGCGTCGTCAGGTAAATCAGACATACATAAATAAACCACATTTGCGAACACAAACACACACCACTGGAGGTTTAGAGGACAATAAAACCCCGCGAAGTAAGGCTGGGAATCACGCAGCATTGGCGGTGGTCAGAGATAAGTTTGGAGATAACAACCGTGAGAGATAACAAGCCGAGGACCGCCATCCATCCCCTCCCCTAATCTGCACTTCCCCATCCCGACGCTCATTCCTCAGTCACCGCAAACATTCGGAATTTTTAGTACGCTTCCTGCACCCTCCCTCTCCCTTCCACAGTCTCTCTCTTTCTCTCTCTCTCTCTCTCTCTCTCTCTCTCTCTCTCTCTCTCTCTCTCTCTCTCTCTCTCTCTCTCTCTCTCTCTCTCTCTCTCTCTCTCTCCTGCATATCCATCTTTGTTGTTTTCCATCCTGTTTTCTTCCCTCTCGTCTGCTCGTCAGTGTGTCCCAACAGGTTCGTCTTAATCTCTTCAGTACTGAGACGCATTTTACCTTGATTCTCGGGTATAATTAGACGATTTTATTTACATTAGGGACGGTCATTGGAGAACAGAAGATTAATGGCTACAGTCCTCACTATTTCAATCCCCACACAAGTTTCTGAAGCTGTATAAAATTGGTAAATAGTAAACAGAATGAATATGGAAACGCGTCCTGGTACTGAAGTGCACCAATACCAGCGTGCTTGATCAACGCCTCTGTGGTGGCTAAAGGCTGCATGAGTCACCCTTTATTGTGCCTTCCTCGGTTCAGGGAATGGACGGTCAATTATTCACCCCTGTGTTTTCTGGTGTGTTTGTCGCTTTCGTCCTTTTTTTTTTTTTTTCGTCTGTTTTTGTTGGTTACTGCAATTTTTTTTTTTTCTCCAGTGTTGTTTGTAATAATGAGCTTGTATTTCGTGGGTTTTTTTCTTTTTTTATGCTTTTCTTTGTGATTTTGATATGATGAGAATGTGTTGTTTTAATGTTCAGTAACACAAAGCAACACACACGAAGGAACACTATATGAGAAGTCACACATGTTGTTTTATTGTGCAATATTCACCTTACTACATCTAATTCATCCTCTGTTAGTTGGTTACTGCAATTTTGTTCTCCCAGTGTTGCTTGTATTGATGAGCTTTTTTGTGTTTTTTTTTCTTTTTCTATGCTTTTCTTTACGTTGTGGGTTTTGATTTAGATATGGTGAGAAGGGGGAAATATGTGTTGCTTTAATGGACAGTAACACAGAGCAACACACGAAGGAACACTGAGAAGCCACACATGTTTTATTGTGCAATGTTCATCTAGCTACATCTACTTCATTCTCTATACATTATAAACTTTTCTACTTATTCCCTCCTCCTCCTCCTCCTCCTCCTCCTCCACCTCCTCCACTACTTGCTTCACTACGACCTACTCCGTCTTCTCCACACCTTTTCTCCTCCTCCTTCTCCTCCTCGTCGTCCTCCACATTTCTCTCCTCTCCTCTCGGCTTCCCTCCCGTCTCAAGATGGTGTCAGATAGGGTCAGTTTACCCAGAGTGTGGAGGTTGGTGGCGCCGGAGACAATGGCTTCTCTCACCTCTCCTCCTCCATCCCACTCCCTCTCCACTCTAATTTATCACCACGAGAATGCACCTCCACCTTCCCCTCTCCCTCATTGCTCCTCTCTCCTTCCTTCCCTCGTGGCTCTTGCGTGGTAGCTTCGTGGTGGTTCCTCTTCCCTTTCCTCCTCCCTTTCGTTTACTTCTCTCCCGTATTCCCTCCTTCTCTCTCTCTCTCTCTCTCTCTCTCTCTTCCTGCACCTGCTTGAAGAACACCTTGCAGGCTATGATTCGTTTTGGCTTATCGCTGCCTTATCGGGTTATAAAAGGGAAAACAAACCGCGCGAAAGGAGCTATGCGAATGAAAGGTTGAGGAGGAGCAGGGAGGGAAGGAGGGAGGGAAGGAGTGAGGCTGCAATGTAAGGAGGCCACCCACTTCTGTCTCAGCCTTAGTTTGCTTATACTACGTTGTGTAAAGATTAAATTTTATGGCGTGAGAAAGATGGTTCGATGTGTTCTAGGTGGTTAGGTATGTAGGGTGATAGGTAGGTAGTTTCTAGGGTACATGAATAAGTAGACAGATAGATTGATTGATTAAATTAGGGTTGGATGGATGAACGGGTTATTAGACAGATGGATATTTATTTATACATAATGTTGTGTAGATATGTAGGTTGAAGAATTAGTACATAGTGATGGAGGATGAAACACTTGAGCAGATAATCGTGCACAGAATTTGAGAGAGAGAGAGAGAGAGAGAGAGAGAGAGAGAGAGAGAGAGAGAGAGAGAGAGAGAGAGAGAGAGAGAGAGAGAGAGAGAGAGAGAGAGAGAGAGAGAGAGAGAGAGAGAGAGATGATATAAGTTAACTATCGAGAGTTTGATCCAATATAATACATGTAACTTAAAACTATAATTCTCTTTCTAACATGTAAACAAATTCTAAGCTTTTCCATTATATTCATGTAGTTGACCTTCACCGCCATTATAATCAGAACTTTCCTCATTTATTTATTTATCTCTTTTCATGAACTCGTGTAACATGTACTAACTTTTTACAATCTCATCATCTCGTTTCATTCACTAATTCCTATAACATGTAAACAAATTTTAAGCTTGTCCATTATATTCACGTGATTGGCTCTTTTCCCTCCCTTATAATCATAACTGTCCTCTTGTATTTAGTTATATATCTCTTTTTATCAACTCGTGTAACATGCAGTAACATTTTACAGTCTCATCCACCATCACTCGTTTCATTCACTAATTCGTACAACACCTTACTCTCTTCAGGTATATCTATCCCTGCTTTAAGTCACAGTGAGGGCAAAGTGGATGATAATGGCTACATCCGTTATCTTTTTTGTATGACGCAGTGTTTTTACATTTGTCTCGTCAGTGAAGTCTTTGTCCTCCTCCCTCAGTGTTTGATGCTTATCGAAAAGACTTCCTGCTCATCAAGACGCTTCTCATAATTACACGCCTTGCTTTATCGATGACTCCTGACAAGTGTTCATGGTTGCTCTCTCTCTCTCTCTCTCTCTCTCTCTCTCTCTCTCTCTCTCTCTCTCTCTCCTTCCTCCTGAGCGATATGGTTCACCAAAAAACGTTACTGTTCATGAGAAATTACCCAGAATTCCACGTTTTGCTTTTAATGATGGCTGCTGGCGTCACTAACACGTGTTCACCGGTGCACATGTACTTTCCTCACTCACCGACAAAAGGTACTTGGCCAAAAAAAACTACACTGTTCATCACGATATTATCTATAACTACAAGTCTTGCTTTTATCAGTTACTTCTAATATCAGTAACAAGTATTAATATATGTACTTTTTTTCTTACTTACTGACAGACATTAGTACTTCAGAATCGCACCACAAATTGCCTTCCTGAATTACACACCTTGCTTTTATTGAAGACCCCGCATCACGCTGATAAGATATACTGCCATGACTCACAAACCAGCAGCAGTGCCCGATATGTTCACTAAACCAATAACCACCACTCATGTCAAGACTAAAGCCCATATTCTGAAACATTTCCGCGCCTCACAGCACTTTTACGTTTTCAAAGAGCTCTAGTTGAAGTAATACGGATTTTTAAGGATGGTTCTGTAATTCTAGCAACATGTTAATAAATTTTCTGCATTACCAACTGCAAAAATACTCTTTAGAACTTGGCTAATCGTCACTGTGGTCTTTGAAAATGGTCGGGGTGAGAGAGGAAAGCGTCTCTGAATATGGCGCTAAGCACTACTGGTGACACAAAACTCTCATACTGAACCAACATAACTCACCAAAGAGAACCAACTAAGACTTACGAGTACTGTAGGATACGCGAGTAACTAAATATACGAGATTATTTCCTCGAGACAAGACTTCCTTAATCTTTAAATCGGACAGCGAGGACAAATAAGCAAAGACTTAATAATGTTCACCAGTATCACACACGTCAGCGGAAACCTTCACTCACCGGCAATGATGGTAATAATAAGCTACATCGTTTGATTGTCTGGGTTCCGTCAGGTGCTTTTTTTACCCATCACACCTGCGAGCCGAGCTGATCCAGGTGAAGGAAAAGACAAGACCACCCTCCCAAATCTCCCTCCACTGTATGTAATCACCTGTGTCTATTCATGCGTCACATCTGTACTGTACCTGTGTATCTGTACCGTGGTGACTCAAAGGAAAAGCGTGTCTTAATAACAAGATGAAGAATATTAAGGAAAAAAAAAACTATGTAATGAAACTCGCATGTACGCAAATAGTCGAAATACTACCAAGGAATATATCAGTCAAACCAAGGCGAAGAAATAGGAGAAGTATATGATTCACTGCTTTCGAGATGAGAATACCGAAAAATAGCGAGGGAATATGAGAAAACGGAAATAAAACCGCAAATGATAAATAAAACGAAGGAAGACGATATCAACACCGAAGTAAGAAAACGAGAGAAGAAAAACTGCGACGGAACTCAATTATATACGAAATTAGACTAAAAGAATTACCAGAATAAGACATCCAAAGAACCAAGAAAGATATCACCAGTGGATGTACAAGGAATGAAATGAGGAGAGGTGTGAAAAGAAAGAAAGAAAGAAAGAAAGAAAACCACGGGAAAGCAAAACGAAGGGAAAATATGAAAATGAAATCAAGACACGGAACTGAGAGAGAGAGAGAGAGAGAGAGAGAGAGAGAGAGAGAGAGAGAGAGAGAGAGAGAGAGAGAGAGAGAGAGAGAAATAAAGAAAACCCCAAAAAAATTGTTATTGAAGAAAAAAGTTTTACAAAAAGTAAAGTAGGAAGAAAATATAATAAAAAAAAAAATTTACCAACCAATACTTAAGGAATTGATACGAAACAAATAAAGAAGAAAAACAAATAATTAACAACTTTATCAACAAAGAAGAAGAAGAAGAAGAAAAAGAACAAAATAAGAACAAAAACAAGAACAAGAAGAATACAATACACAAATTTTAAAAACACTTTACTAATTAATACTCAGGCTATTTATATAAAGCAAACTTGGAGATGAAAAACAACAATTGACATCTTTATTAGCAAACATGAAGAAGATAATGGGAGGAAAAAAAGAAAACAATAGAAAAATATAGAAACACT
The DNA here is from genome assembly GCF_017591435.1 of Portunus trituberculatus. Lineage (NCBI taxonomy): Eukaryota > Metazoa > Arthropoda > Malacostraca > Decapoda > Portunidae > Portunus > Portunus trituberculatus. Next base: position 30,164,523 of record NC_059292.1, on the reverse strand, counting down.
TTATCAATCAACACTTAGAGGAATTAATACAAACCAAACATGGAGGAGGAGGAAGAAGAAGCAAACAATTCACAACTTTATCAGCAAACAAGAAGAAAAACTAGACACTTTACCAATCAGCACTTAGAGGAATTACTACAAAACAAACATGGAGAGGCTGAAGAAGAAAAAAACAAACAATTGACAACTTAATCAGAAAAAAAAAAAAAAGGTAGAAGGGAATCCTCACCAATACCCGGAAATTCGCCTGAAATGACTACACGTCTGTCGGAATGTACAGTTCGCGTCGCCATCGCCAGAGTGTCCTCCACCAAACCGGCGACTAAATTATGTATCCGTGTCTCACCGAGCGTTGCGTAATGCGAGTCATCACCTGAAAGGCACACACACACACACACACACACACACACACACACACACACACACACACACACACACACACACACACACACACACACACACACACACACACACACACACACACACACACACACAAGCATTGCAACACCATGCCATCGTTACAGTTATCATCAGAACTTAGAGTGAAAAATATGTGAGAGAGGAGAGAGAGAGAGAGAGAGAGAGAGAGAGAGAGAGAGAGAGAGAAAAAATGAAGGTAAAGGGACAGATATATATATAGCAATACAAAAAACAGACATATAGACACACACACACAGAGAGAGAGAGAGAGAGAGAGAGAGAGAGAGAGAGAGAGAGAGAGAGAGAGAGAGAGAGAGAGAGAGAAAGGGAGAAAGAGAGAGGGAGAGAGAAAGAGAGACAGGTAAAAATGTTCCATAACTGGATTATTTCACGACAAAAGAAAACTTTCAAAACAAATATATCCCATGATAGGAAACCCAAAACAAGAAAAAAGGAGGCACGAATGGAAAAAAAAATGCATAAATGATCCCCACTGAAAGGTTTTGAGAATATTTACCCCCAAGAACCAACAAGGAAAAATAAAAATCACACAAAAAAATCCCTCAGATAGAAAAAGAAATAAAGGTGAGGAAACATTTGCTACATAAACACCATAAATAAAACCGGCACGAGGAGATATAAACCAAGAAAAACAAAAGAGAAATACTGAGAGAAACCACGAACCAACCAACTTACCCTGCGGTGAAACAAAGACGAGGAAAATATATTAAGAAAGGAGGAGAGAGGAGACGAGAAGAGAAAAGCACAAAAAAGACAAGAAAGAAAGAAAAAAAAGGCCAACAGCAGAAGCAACAGCAGCAGCAGGAGGTGGTGGAGGAGGAGGAGGAGGAGAGTAGACTTGAGGAGGAGGAGGAGGAAGAGGAGGAGGAGGGAGTCTTGGGGGGCCGAGGGAGTGACAGTCACATTACTTAACAATGTTGCCTCACACCCTGTAACATCCATTCTGAGGACGCGGCTGGACACGGGAAATACATCAGGTCTAGACCACGCATTCCTCTCTCCCTACCTCCACCTCTCCCTCCTCTCCTCCACCTTCCGCTTCACCTCCCTCTATCCCTCCTCTACCCTCCCTCTCCCACCTTCCTCCTCCATTAACCTACCTCCACCCTCCTTCACCCACCATCCACCCCCGACATCCAAATCTCTCCTTGCTCCGCCGTTAGGAACTGAAGGGAAAGTGGGAATAAAAGGGCGGGAAAAGCAGTCGGAATTGAAGGTTGAATAGGTGTGGTTGAAGGAAACATTTTAGCTGCTCTGGTGGATGCCGTGTAGTGAAGTGACAATGGATATTACGGAGGGAAATTAGAATGTGGTGATGGGACGGTTCTTGTTTCGCCGCTCCGTCACGCGCTGAGAGGAAAATGATATGGTGAAAGTGACTTATGTAGGAAATGTATGATTATGTCATGTTTTTATGTCACTTCCTTTCCCCTTTTCTGTTTTTACTTTATCCTCTTTTTTTTTATTTCTGCCTCAGTCTTCAATATCTTAGTCATTCAAGGCTGTATGTATGTGTGTGTGTGTGTGTGTGTGTGTATGTGTGAGTGTGTGAGTATGGAGTAGAAATGTATAAAGAGGGGAGGAAAAGAAGCGTATACGACAAAATGTTTAAAAGATTCAGTCCTACTCACTTTCTGTCGTTCGTTTATCAGCAGTGTATGATTATGCTGGCGTTTTTTTTTTTTTTTTTCCCTTCATATGTATAACTTCCCTCTTTTTTTTTTCTCTCTCTCTTCATCCTGTGCGTTCAAGGTTGTATGGAGGAAAATGGAGCTGAAATTATTGAAAAAAACATAAGTGAATGACAAAATTTATGGTAGTTCTTTTTCTACTTTGTGTAAAATAAGTTTATAGTTCCGAGGAAGAGGAGGAGGAGGAGGTGGAGAAGGAGAAGGAGGAGGAGGAGAAGGAGGAGGAGGAGGAGGAGGAGGAGGAGAAGAAGAAGAAGTAGAAAAAAGAGGATGAGGAATATTTTAGTCTCTTCCGTTTCTTCTTATACGGCAACGATGTATGGAAAATGCAAAGCTGTGATAATGATGATGGTGTAACGCCGATAGCAAACGAGGTCGAAGAAGGAAAGATGACAATGATGATGAATATAGGAGAGAAAAAGGAACCCAAAGACTACCATCCTTTTTCTTCCATCGGGCCAGAGAAGGAAAGCAAAAGATATATGTACAGAATGAAAAATGTACAGGAGATAGACAGTGAATAAGATGGAAAGAAAAACAGCAAACCAGATAACGAATATATTGATAAAACAAACGAGAGAAATGTAAAAAAGGAGTAGAAAGAATGAATGAATGAAAGAAGGGAACAAAGAAAGAAACAAAGAAAAGAAAAAAAAGAAAGAAAATATGTGAAAGTAACAAGAGAAGGAAGAGGAGGAGGAGGAGTAGTGGTGGTGGTGGTGGTGGTGGTCCGTAAAAGTGCTTTATAAACGACTAAATAAGAGAGATAAGAAGGGAAAGTGTTATCAGATGTGGTGGTTTGTTGGTGGTGTACACCGGGGCGGTCAAGGAGAATTCCAATAAATGTTTCTCTCTCTCTCTCTCTCTCTCTCTCTCTCTCTCTCTCTCTCTCTCTCTCTCTCTCTCTCTCTCTCTCTCTCTCTCTCTCTCTCTCTCTCTCTCTCTCTCTCTCTCTCTCTCTCTCTCTCTCTCTCTCTCTCTCTCTCTCTCTCTCTCATGCCGAATCACCCGTTTTCTAATCAGTGTCTTGTATTTCTACTTTATTCTATTACAAAAAAAAAAAAATTATGTTCATCCGTATTATTTCAACTTCAGTTCAATTTATTCTAACCTTAGGAACAAAAATCATGTTTCTCAAAAGTTTACTACCTTTCTTTCTCTCTTATCCATTTTTTTAAAGTTTGCAGCATTTCAGTAATAAGACAATAATACACGTCACTATCATTTAACTGGTATACTTTCTTGAATGTATTTGCTTGAACCTCTTCAATACTGGGAGACATTAATATCTTGAGATTTGCATACGATTAGACCATTTTATTAACATTAGGATGGTTCTATGGAGGTCAGAAGAATAATGGTTATAGTCTTCATTATTTTATTCCCCCACATAAGTTTCTGAATCTGTATAAAATCACCAAATATGAAGCAGAATGAATAGAGAAACGCGTTATGGTACTCATTTAGATCCGTATTCAGAAACGCTTTGCTCTCTCACCATAACGATTTTCAAAGGTCATAGAGATGATCAGCGGATTTTTCAAGAGTACTTCTCCAGTTAATAATGCTGAAATCTTGTCACTTTGCCTTTAGAACCGTAAAATTACCTAAAAAAAAAAAACTCATGTAAATTGAAATAAGACCTTTTGAAATAGTGGAGGTGCGGCGCGGAAGTGTTTCAGAAAACGAACCTTACACTACCTCAAAGACAGCACAGGACTTCAGGTATAAACTAACTATTCTGATAAGAGACTTAGCTGGTGGGACAAAAATAACGTCCAGCTACATGAAACAAAGAAGTGGAGGCGGAGAACATATTGGAGGAATAAAATAAGGATGGACGTCAAGTGAAAAGATGAGTTACAGGTGAAACAAAGACGAGCAGAATGAAAATGAAAGAAAAAGGAAAACGAACACACTAAAGGAAAGATTAGTAATTTCATAATAGTAATCTCGTATTATGCACACAAAAACGCGAGAACAGAAGGGAAAGAGGGGAGGAAGGGAAGATGTAAAAAGTGTGTCCTGTAATAAGAAAAAAGTACAAAAAAACAGAAAGTAAAGGGAGTGATGATATGAGGTTATTAATGTCATTTGATGCAACAAAGGGGAGATGAAGGAGAACGAAGAAGAGGAGAATAAAACGAATATAAAAATGAAAACAAGGTAAGAATAAGAAAGCCAAAATAAAAAGGAAAAGGAAAGATAAGAAGCGAAACTTATTCTAATTCTCTTAATACATACGTGAGGTGGAAAGAGGGAAGTGAGAAAAAGGGGAAAAAATTAAATGAGATGGAAGAAGAATATGCAGTCTGAGTACAGGAAAAGCTATTAGAATTATCAGAAAAATACTTAGAGACAAAGAGAAAGACATTACGTATTCCCACCGCTAATTGATGTTAAGGTAAGTGTGTGTGTGTGTGTGTGTGTGTGTGTGTGTGTGTGTGTGTGTGTGTGTGTGGCTACTTCATTACTCTACATCTCTTACTGTAGATGAGATGATGTGTGTTTTAGTAGACATCCTGGTCGGGGCCTAATGTTTGTTCTTCTTTTTGTTACTCTGTGTGTCTTTGTGTAAGGCGCCAGTCAGAGTAAGGAGTGAGTAATGTTTGTATTGTCACTCAACACAGCAGCTTGCCGCCCTTGGTCTGCTGATAACTCCGCTGATTACACACACACACACACACACACACACACACACACACACACACACACACATGAAGGGGAATACTTATGATAACAAGGGAGAAAATAGCATCAGTATCGCTGCATATCCTAAACCCTTCTACCGCCATGGATTGCTCTTGTCTCTACAAAAGGATCGTGTAGGAATGTACTGTATGTAGATTATAATTTTGAAAGATCACACTCTCGCAGAAAAAAGTTGAGTAGTCGTAGGTTTTTTTTTTTTTTGTGATTGAAAAAAAAAAGAATACAGAAGACTTGAATGAAATATGTGGATGAGGTTAACTTACTGAACGCTGAACTCAACAAACTAAACAACTGGGACTGAAACTTCAAAAAAAAAAAAAAGGCTACCCATACAAATGAAATAAAATAAAACCACAACTAAACAGCTAAAAGATGAAATCAACATATCTTACTTTTACTAATAAAACCCTAACTAAAAAAAAAACATCTGTGGGTAATAAAATAACAAATATCATTACCACCAATTAATAAACCATCTTAACCTCTTCATTACCTTGACGCGTTTCCACTTACTTACTATTTGATGATTTTTACATAGCTTCAGAAACTCATGTGGAGATTTAAATAATGAAGACTGTAGTAGCCAATAATCAACCTTCTAACCTCCACAGACCCTTTATAACCACTTGACAAATGACAAAGTTTCAAGGCGGCACGTGGTGGGATTCGAACCTACACATGGACGTCTGCCCGATCCCACTCTCACCAACTTATCCACTACGCCACCGCCTATCAAATATTAGTATGATGGTCCAGTCGTGTACAAATATTAAGATAAAAATGTTTCCCAGTATTGAAGCAGTTAACATATCTTCCCTCACTGAACAAAAACACATAATAACAACATAAGCAAACAGACAACCAACATTTGTGACTCCAGGAACACTGTTATTATTTGCCTCCTCACCTTGCTTACTTATCTCCCATTTGTAGGTTATTATCATCTCATTACTCCTCGTGTTTCGTCGCAATAAACGCGTATCTGTGTGAGGAATATTGCCGATTACTGGAACGGTGTTTCTGAAATATCATGTCGACGATGTGATGTCCAATGATAATAATGATGATGATGAAAATGATAAATGATGATAATGTGAGTGTAGTTGAGTGAGTGTGTGTGTGTTTGTAAGAGAGAGAGAGAGAGAGAGAGAGAGAGAGAGAGAGGGGTAGGAGGGAAGGTGGGAGGGAGAAGGAAGATGGACGGATGACGAAGAAAATAAGCAGAAACACCAGCAACGGGAGAAGTAGGAGAACTGTATCACTAGGAAAAGAAGAAGAAGAAAAATAATAGTAATAAGAAGAAGAAAAGAAGAAGAAAAAAAAAGAAAAGAAAAGAAAAAGAAGAAGAAGAAGAGTAAGAAGAAGAAAAGAAGAATAGAAAAGAAAAGAATAAGAAAGGAGAAAGAAAATAAAAAAGCTGAAATAATATGAAGGACAAAAAAGAAAATAAGAGAAAAACACCAAAAGAAAAAAAAATGAAGAGAAGGATTAAGAAGAAAAAAGGAAAAAGAAAAAAACTGGCAAATAAGAGGAGAAAGAGGAAGAAGAAGAGGAGGAGGAGGAGGAGGAGGAGGGTGTGAGGCAGCCTGTAGTATCTCAGAGCGAAGTCCAAGTGTAAGCTATTACATCTGTCACTCGTGGACGTCTGCCTGAGACAGCTCGGGAGATCATATCGGGACTCGCCCAGAACAATGCCGGATCTGTTTTCCTGCTCACCGCCGAGGCTCTAAACACTTCCAAATTGGGCCCCGGTACTGTACCTGTGGGCTGCGGGAGACGAGGGCGCGAGGGGTGTTTATGTTAGGCCAGCTGGCAGGGTAAGAGAGTCAGGCGGGTGGCGGGTGGAATGTGGTGCAAGGAGGTAGGGTGTGTTAAGGCGTGGTGGTAGTGGTGGTAGTGGTAGTGGTGAGGTGATGTGAAGGATGGGGATAAACAGTGTGTCTCGTATTGGCCCAGCACGCTCAGGCTTACTCGACGCCCGCCTGATGACAACCTTGACGGGGAAGATGACTAAAATATGTGCTTGATGTTGAAGTTGTTTTAGTCAGATGTATATATAGGGATGAGTGTGTCGCGTGTGTGTTGCAGAGTTTTTTGCAGTATTTGGGAAAAATGTTATAGTGAATAATGAGTGTGTTGTTTATCGCTTATTGTTTACGATATTTCCTTTATTTTAACCTCTTTCAGTACTGGGATGCATTTCTACCACGAGTTTCGGATGTGCTTAGACCATTTTACTGACAATAGCAAGGTTTGTGGAAGTCAGAAGATTAATGACCGGAGTCTTCACTATTTTAATCCCCACATAAGTTTCTGAAGCAGTACAAAATCACTAAATAGTAACCAGAATGAATATGAGAACGCGTCATGGTACTGAAGGGATTAAGAGATTTACTATATATAAAAACTTTTGTCAAAACACGAATCTATTCATCTGTTACCTTACTAAATAAAGCAACACCTGCATGCTAGTGTTAGCGTGACACTCACTGGTTCTTGCACGCACCTGTACAGGTATTCATAGTTTTTGTTTTGCAAAAAGTCTGGACCCTTTTGCATTTTTTGTCTTTTTTTATTGTTTTTTTTTTTTACTTTTTAGGGCCTTACCATATACCTTGTTTTTTATGGAGCATTACTAACCCTGTTCTTTGTGAAAACATGAGCTGAATGAATGGAACTACAGGTTATTGTTAGTTGAAGCACTGTGTCGTTTATTTTTAAGAGATTTTCCCTCGTGGTACACAGCATTAAAACAAACTATTGTCTGTTCATATCGCTCGCACATGTTGCTAGAGGCGGAACTGTACTTATATCGGTTGTTCACAGTATTTCGCTTTGCTTAACTTATTCTTTATAATATTCATCCTTCGTTGTCCTCGCCATTCTTAGCGCTTGTAGTAAATAATGAGCAGGGCCACGTATGTCACAAAAACTCAGAAATTACCATTTGTAGATATTCCCTTTTTTTGAGACACATTCACCAAATACGAACTTCTAATAAGCATACTATATATTCATACAGTACAGATAAAGACGAACCTATAAAGAAACGCTTCACTTGGTACTACTTGTAATTTGTCGTGGTTTTACTAATTAATTATTTTCTCTGTACATTAATCCCTTCAGTACTGGACCAC
>NC_059292.1:30139042-30154042 GCF_017591435.1 Portunus trituberculatus | reverse complement strand
ATAGGTGCCGATGAAAACAACTAAAAAAACACGGAATTAGAATATTATCAGCTGTATACGTGACAGAACCAACAGTGATGACAATAGCGGTGGTGATGGTGATGGTGGTGGTGATGGTAGTGGTAGTGGTGTTAGAGTTGATAGGCGCTGGTGAGAAGACTTTTTTTTCAGTCGCCTCGGAAACCAACAATAATGACGCCCTGGCGGAAGATTGATATTGCAAGCGGTCGTTAACGAAGCGATGGCAGCATGAGACTGGACGGAGCGAGGTGAGCAAACAGAGGGCGCGGTGAAGGAGGAGGAGAAGGGGAGACTCGCAAGAAAAAGAGAAGATAAACACTCGGGCGAATGGAGGAATGGAGAAACAAGACAAAGGAGAATAGAAATCAATCGTAGTGATGGAAACGGCAGTAGAGGAAGCGAGTCAAGACAGTGTCCGAGTGAATAAGCAAACAGCAAGATAAGACCGAGGAGAGGGAGATAGCTAGATAAACGATAATGGTAAGAAGGAGGAATATTTAAGGTTGTGGTGAAGAGGTGGGAGAAGGGAATCACGTCCTGGGATCAAGGTAAATACGACTTTGGCAGGAGGAGGAGGAGGAGGAGAGGGAGGAGGAGGAAAACGACGAACAGATGAAGAGCGGGAATTTATGTCAACAGAAAGAGAGGAAACGCTGTAAACTGACTCCTTTCCTCTGCCGCTCCGGGTGAGAAAAGTCAATTGAAGGAAAATGAAGGTGAACCGCCGAGCCATGCGTTGCCTCATTATCCATTCCTGTGTTCTTAATTTATCATACTCCTGCTCCTCTTCTTCCTCCTCCTCCTCCTCCTCCTCCTTCTCCTCCTGGTGCCTTCCTTTGTGTGTGCAGCTTCAGTTTTTTTGTTTGTCTTTTTTTTCTTCCATAATCAAGTGAGTACATCGGCGTCAGAATGAGTGAGATACGCCAAGGTTGTGTCCAGCGTGATTTGTTTTCCCGCCACGAGCGAAAGGGGAGAGGGCGGGTTCGTCTCGTCAAGTCTCTAGTGTGGTTTCTGGATTACCTTCTCTATAGGAAATATGAGAGAGAGAGAGAGAGAGAGAGAGAGAGAGAGAGAGAGAGAGAGAGAGAGAGAGAGAGAGAGAGAGAGAGAGAGAGAGAGAGAGAGAGAGAGAGAGAGAGAGAGACAAAAGGATACACTGATTAAAAAAAGAGACAGAGAAGAGACAGTTAGACAGAGAGACAGACAAGCAGACAGACAATGAAGAGACAGACAGACAGAGAGACAGACAAGCAGACAGGCAGACAGAAAAGAGGAGAAATTGCACTGTGTGAGGTGGATGAAGCATGAGGATCACCACCATTATTGTTATCATGTGTGTGTGTGTGTGTGTGTGTGTGTGTGTGTGTGTGTGTGTGTGTGTGTGTGTGTGTGTGTGTGTGTGTGTGTGTGTGTGTGTGTGTGTGCGTGTGTCTCAGCATCTAAACTCCTCTGCTAAGACTACTGCCGCTGCTTGCCGCTCAATGTAGATCAACCTTGTGATTTGGTACTGGTTCTGGTAGTGCTTGTATGCAAAAATTTACTCAGCAACAGCAATAACAGTAAAAAAAACAATAGCAACAGCAGCAGCAGTAGCATTTATCACCACCACCACCACCACCACCACTAGCAACAACAACAGCCACCACCACCACTGCTCTTTATCGCGCGTGTTCTGGTCTCCGCTCATTAACAGCCATTTTTTCCCTTCCTCCAGATATGTTCTCGCCTTTGTTCTCCAGTGATTCTCTTAATACTTTTATATATGTTATTACTGTCATTATTTGGACGTATCACTGTAAGAACACATTTTATTGCTGCTTTTATTGCTTCACACGAGTAAAGTGGTTTTGTGAACAGGGATTGCGTTTTGCCGGTTTATCGATATTTGCTGTACTCAAGAGCGACAATTTTTTTTTTTTTTTTAAGGCCAAACAAGCTTCAGGGCGCTGCCTCGTGAATACTAATACATGCTCTAGTACCTTACTGCTGGAAAACAATTGAAGAAAAGTATGTGTTTTGAAGTAAATGTTTACCAGGTCCTCTATCCACAAGTGTAATGGGTGGGTGCTTGAAGGCATTTGCTTCTCCGCCTCCGCCACGACAGCCTCCACCACCGCAGAGCCGCAGTTCCTTGAGAGTGATAAAATACAGGCAAAGGGTGTCGTGAGCCGGGCGGCGCGAGGCTTCTTCCCGGCGACAACAGCTTTAAAATTAACCCATCCGCCGCTTGTCCCGGCCGGCGCCTGACAGTCGCCACACTTCAATATTACATTGTAAACAGCTCTCCCAGCCCCCAAAGTGGAAGCCCGTCCCTCGCTTCTACTTACTCCTTTAAAAAAAAAAAACTATATAAGAAAAATAACACTCGTGAAAACTGCGCCATTGCCATCAGAGCGGGTTTTCCCGGACCCTCAGCGGCACAAGGGGGCGACACCAGCATCAGCAGCCTTAAAGGAACGACAATGCCTCCCTCCCTCTCTGTCCTCCTCCTCCCCCATCCCTTGAAAAAGCTCTCCCCGTGAGAAACAAGAGCGAGTAAAAGGAGAAAGAGCTAGAAGGAGGGGGTGGTAGGGGTGAAGCGAGTGGAAGGGGGCGGGAGGGGGAAGGGGACGCAGGAAACTCAAGGGCTTTCAGTGGAGGCTTGACGTGCACGCCCGTACCCAGCCTTGCCCTGGAGCCGGTGTGTACTTGACCAAACATGGTGTTGTCATGGCGACGGGCGCGTGTTAACACATGTCGCCGCGCGGCCACGGCTGCCAACACTGGCCGGCTAATGCGTTTCTCGTGTTCCCCCGAGGCGCGCCGCTCCTCAGAATGGGGGAGCGGCCGCCGGCTCCCGGGCCTGGAATCCTGATATTTTCTGCTCCCAGCTCCCAAATGGTGCCGGGATGTTTTATATCAGGTTTTTGGGGCGTGTAAAATTGCAATCTCGGCATGTTCCAAGTTTTGAAGTGGCTGGTTTGCAACGGTTTGAAATTACTATTTTTCCTTATCCAAGTGGGTGGAGCAGAGAGTGCAGGTGTGTGGAATGACGATGAGGGGGTGGATGTGTGGAGAACAACAGAGGTGCTGTGAGGTGAGGACTCTGTACGCCGGCACCAGAGTGGAGCCGATACCAATCTACACACAAAGTATTTGTTTACATAATTAGTTATGTATTCTGAGGCCCTTCCAGTAACATGTTGATAAACACACTGAGAGTCGATACTAAATATGTCTGAATAATTAAACTTGAGATGATTAATGCCATTTGTAAAAAAGATGAAGCTTTGCTGAGAAGTGACTACATATATTAATTAAACACATATGCTAACTCATGGGTTACAGCTCTAAAATATTTACACGCCGTTAAGTCTCGTTCACATACCTGGTGCCGCAGAGCGATACATAAGAATACCTTCAAGAATTAATGAAAGCAGTCTTAACTAACACTTGGCCTGACAAGACCTGTTTACTGAGGTCTGGCTGCACTACCTGTGGACTCGTTAGGCGTCAAGTAATGTAGTTTATCATCACGCTGGAGGTGAGAGCCACTTGTCCAGCGCTGCCTCGCTCACTCCCCGCCAGGTGACTGGACGCAAAAAGTAAAACTCTGTTATCTGTCAGCCGCGGTGTGTTGGGGAGGCTGTGACGAGGCCCCCCACGCACCCACTCTCCTTCCACTAGAGCTGCCACTCCACCACCTGACCCCACTGCACCCTCACCCACACCCCTCCCCGCCCATCCCTTCCCAACTCAAGCCCCCACGCCCTCAAGGCCTCAGTCTGACTAATGATCAATAAACCAGCAGATTCTTAGCTCCAGACATTTTCCATACCTCGGAATGGCTGCAGGCGTGAGGTAAGGTAGAGGGACTGTAAACTTTGGTATTTGTTATTCCTTCCGACTGATTGATGAATATATAAGTAAATGGATAGACATGGATCATAAAAGTTAATTGGATAGATGAACGCATTGATAGTTGAATGGGTAAAAGTTATACGTGGGTGGATTGGTGAATATGTAACATGAATATATTGAGTACTAGTGATGTAGTCGTATTTATTGTTTCATTCTATACAGATGTAAGGAATATTGTTGTGTGTGGCAGAGTGTTTAGAGTTAGGATGCTGAGAATTAAGGAGAAGCAGGAGTCACGTGGGAGAAGCAGTGTAAGTATGGCGAGTTTGCGGCTGAATAAGTGAAAGAAGAGTAAAATGGAAGGAAAAATTAAAAGAAAGCGAGGAAAAATAAAGAAATAGAGAAAAAAGGGAAAGAAGGAGAGGGGGTGAGGGAATTGAGGCAAAAGAGGAGAAAAGAGACAAAAAAGAGAAAAGAGAGGAAGGTAGGAAAAAATTAAGAGAGAAGAGGATAAGGGCGGAAAAGTAGGATGTCCAGAGAGAGAGAGAGAGAGAGAGAGAGGTAACTGATGACCTGATCCACCGAGATAGAGAGAGAACTTCCGGCCCAAACGAGCGAGGCAAGTGATTAGCGGAGGGTCACGCTGTCCCACCCTCTCCCCTCTCCCTCTCTCCCTCTCTCCTTCTTCCCTCTACTTTCCCTGTTCCCTCTCCCTCCCATCATTATTTCCTATACTTTTAATTATTCCTTGCCTCCAATCCCCCACCGTCTCTCTCTCTCTCTCTCTCTCTCTCTCTCTCTCTCTCTCTCTCTCTCTCTCTCTCTCTCTCTCTCTCTCTCTCTCTCTCTCTCTCTCTCTCTCTCTCTCTCTCTCTCTCTCTCTCTCTCTCTCTCTCTCTCTCTCTCTCTCTCTGTGTGTGTGTGTGTGTGTGTGTGTGTGTGTGTGTATTTCATCGATATGCCTTTTACTTATATATAGAAACTTCAACGTCAAACTCATACTATTACTAATGGCGGTAATGGCGGACAGAACTGATGTCAGTGCTGGGTGTATTATTTTTTTAAGCAATAGTTTTGCATCTTTGATAGTATTTACCCAAACACAGCAGTCGTGCCTCTCCTTATGGATGTGCCTCGCTGAATAAATGGACTGTTTTGAAAGTTGTTGATCGAGTTGATTTGAGTTAGGAGACAGTATAAATTTTTACACGAGGTCAATTGGTATCTTGTTAATGGAGCTTTCTTGTTTGTGTGAATTCCAGCAGAGCGTCGAGTGAATGTGTAATGCGATCCCGGCATTCCGAAGCACAATCGATGAGAGAGAAATAAAAAGTAACGCATATGATCAGCATACTTCCGTGTGATCGCAGTTAACCAGTCTTGATTCTATTGTACAAACACACAGCCATTTTTTTACTCGACTTCCCAAAAACTATGTCCACCATCCAATAACATTAAAAAAAACTTTATTATCAGCATAGTTTTGTGTGATCGCAGCCAGTCTTCATTTTCCAGTCTTCATTTTTTACCAGTACAATTTTTTTTTGCTTATACTCAGCGTCCCACAAAATTTTATTACATTATTCAAGAAAAGACCACGTAGGAATAGAAATATCTTACATCACCAGGACAGTTGTGAGGTGGTGGCTCATCTTGGTTCTACTGTACACACATTCATAAAAGTTTCTCTCTCTCTCTCTCTCTCTCTCTCTCTCTCTCTCTCTCTCTCTCTCTCTCTCTCTCTCTCTCTCTCTCTCTCTCTCTCTCTCTCTCTCTCTCTCTCTCTCTCTCTCTCTCTCTCTCTCTCTCTCTCTCTCTCTCTCGGTCTCCCAAAAATCGTGTTCCACCATTCAACAACAAAAACTTTATTCTGTGCCTGGAGGTAATCTTGTTAACCTGTATAGTGGCGGTGACCAGCCAGCTGTCCGGAACCTATGTGTGGCTCTCTCTCTCTACACGGGAAAGATATATCCGAGTATAAAAATGTGAAAATAAAATGAATAAATAAGTAAAAAAAAACTTATAAAATATTTTAGTCGCATTGGAGGAAAGCCAGTTGTAAAGGGAAACATCCCGCGCTGGTGCAAGGCAAGAAGGAAAACTTTCTTATTCAATGAAGGCAATACAGCGACATAATGATGCATTATAAACAACAAATCTAAATTCTGCTCTGCACTAACCAACGTTCACATTCCATCCGCCTCCTAAAAGAATAAAGTAATTTATCAATAAATCAAGATTATACACAGCCCAAAGATAAGAAAGTGGAAAATGTCATATGTATTAGATTGTTGCTTAACGTACATAATGCTCGATAGGAAGCAATGCTTATTTTCACATTAATGTCTTATTTTACAGTGATTTAGAAAAATACTTGACTCATAAACCAGAAAGAACACGACCATTGCTTTAACTCCCCAGCTGCTGCCTCGCTCACCGCCACCTGTGATTGCTGACGCCAAAGCTGGTGATGTAAAGGAGCCGCAGCGAAAAGTATTTCTATAATTTTCGCTAACAAGTCAAGCCACGCTGAGGCAAATCAAGGGATGATATCTGTTTGTGACTAAAACAACATACAAGCTGTATTACTCGCGTATTTTTTCTTTATTTTTCTTCGCTGTTTTCCTCCACACGTTGGCTCTTATCCAGGCCGCTGCTCACCTCACTCACTCACACCAAGTAAATACTCTTAAGCGACACACACCACCGAAAAAAGCCGCCCTTGCATGGCAGTGTTTAAAGCAACTTGGTTAATTTACTCCTCCAGCAACTTAAGGCTTCGCAGAGAAACATTTTACACCAACAGAAAAACACGTAACTTTGACAAGAGTGTAGCAGATCACCTACACTATTTCCCTGCGAAAGAATCTCAGGTTTATGGAAAGTAACGTGTGTAAAAGTAAAGGGTTTGTATGTCGTTAGGTGCGTGAAAGCGAAAAGTCATACGGTTTGAGTAAAGAGAACAAATATATCAGCAAGGCGCACGGCACGGCACGCCTCGGAGGGATGGCGGCGACGCACTTCTTCGTCAAAGTTTTAAACCTAAGAAACGCTGGTCGAGGCTGTAATATGAAAAACTTTTGCCAACTCCTGGCGAAACGAGACGCTCCCTCCAGCGGCGACAGGCCCAAAGTTTGTAAGTTTACTGGTCCAAACGCCTATTGCAAAGCTTTAAACTTTGACTGAGGTTTAGTCCTGGGTATCTGACGCGGCACAGGACACACACACACACACACACACACACACACACACACACACACACACACACACACACACACACACACACACACACACACACACACACACACACACACACACACACACACACACACACACACACGACGTGATGAGGTCCGTCCACCCTTGCTCTCTTCTCACGGGCAGGTGTCACGCAAGGGATTAGCCTCTCCTACTTAATTAATTACGTATTTAGAGAATAAGAGAATCATACCTGATCACACACACACACACACACACACACACACACACACACACACACACACACACACACACACACACACACACACACACACACACACACACACACACACACACACTGATGCATAACGAGCAGTACATTCTAATCACCATAGTCCATTTAGGTTGGCGTGGCTGTTCACGGTCTGTGGAGCTCCAATCTACAGGTGATGGAGTGATGGAGGGGTGGGCAGGTAGTATCTGTATCGCTCTATCTATCTACATCTCCCTCCCATTCATATTTTGCCTCACTTCCGACCCACTTAATTACCCACAGTGGCGGTGCATGGGAGGAACGAAACGATAACAAACTTCCGGTGAATGGAGGAAGAAGGGAAGAAAAATGAGGAGAAAGGAGGAAGAAAATACGAAAGAAGAGAGAAAAGCTACCGTAGGATAATAGATGATGGCAAGACGAAGGAAGAGAAATGAATATTGAGATGATAAAGAGAGGAAGGGAAGAAAAAAACTGGTATAATGGAGAGGAGAGGAAGGAGAAACTACAGAGGGATAACGGATAATTTGAAGACGAAGGAAGAGACGGGAATATAGTGAAGATAGAGAGAGGAAGAGTAGGAAAAAACTAGTACAATAAAGAGAAGAGGAAGGAAGAGGAAAACGAAGGAACAGAACGGAATATAGAGAAGAAAGAGGGAGGATGAGAAGAAAACTGGTACAATAAAAGAGTGAAATATAGAGGATGAGGATGCAATTGATAAGAGTGAAGTCCAAGAATGGGTGGTAATGACGGAGTGAGGGAAGGTGAGTGTGTTGGCTACATGTCCCTGGGTTCTGCTACTCGCTCCCATTGTCAACATTCTACTCTCCTCCTCCTCCTCCTCCTCCTCCTCCTCTTCCTCGCCACCTGTCCATCTTCTCACCACTCAAGTACTCTCTCTCTCTCTCTCTCTCTCTCTCTCTCTCTCTCTCTCTCTCTCTCTCTCTCTCTCTCTCTCTCTCTCTCTCTCTCTCTCTCTCTCTCTCTCTCTCTCTCTCTCTCTCTCTCCATCCTAATCATTATTGTCACCACCATTCTTGTCATCATCATCGTCATCTCTCCCTGTTGCTAGCTACTGATGCTATTGGTTATATTTTTTGTTAGTAAATTTGTCGCTGCAGTCACAGTCACCACAATCACAAGAAGTCACCACCAATCTGCTGCCACCGTTAGTACTGTCATTAATGAATAAGAAAGTAAGATATGATTTCTAGCACAAATACCGGTATATATTGATGCAAATTTTCTTACTAGTCTATAACAACAACAACAACCACTACTACTACTACTACTACTACTACTACTACTACTATTACTACAACCAGCCCTTAACATCCACTACTAAACACGCCTCCCGTCCCTACATTCTCTCTCTCTCTCTCTCTCTCTCTCTCTCTCTCTCTCTCTCTCTCTCTCTCTCTCTCTCTCTCTCTCTCTCTCTCTCTCTCTCTCTCTCTCTCTCTCTCTCTCTCTCTCTCTCTCTCTCTCTCTCTCTCTCTCTCTCTCTCTCTCTCTCTCTCTCCCTTCACTACCATAACGCCATCATCCCTGGAGGGGCTGGATGGAGAGAAGGAGGAAGAGAAGGAGGAGGAGGAGGAGGAGGAGGAGGAGGAGGAGGAGGAGGAGGAGGAGAAGGAGGAGGAGGGGAAGGAGAGGAGGGAGAAAGGGAGACGAAGGCGGTTCCATTTGGCAGCGTCTCAGCCTTGGTCGTAATTAAATCCCTCTCATTTTTCCAGAAGCCAGTGATCCAAGAAGGAACCTTAATGCGTTTTTCATGTTCCAGCCGGGCTGCTCACAACCCTCTGGAACACGACTCGGATTATCCTTGACTCGTGTCCTGGAACCTTGACAGTGAGGCCGCCGCTGGAAGTGCCTCGCCGGCCTTCAAAGGGAGACCCACCAGCACTGTACTACGGCAGTGAAGGAAGGCAAGGGGAGGGGGAGGAGGGCGGGGCGAGCCTACCAAAGGGACACTTAAAAGAGCTTGGGCAAAAAAAAAAAAAAAAAAGTATAGAGAGGGTGATTGTTTAGAAAGGTGAGAATGATGATGACGGTGATGAGAGAGAGAGAGAGAGAGAGAGAGAGAGAGAGAGAGAGAGAGAGAGAGAGAGAGAGAGAGAGAGAGAGAGAGAGAGAGAGAGAGAGAGAGAGAGAGAGAGAGAGAGAGAGAGAGAGAGAGAGAGAGAGAGAGAGAGAGAGAGAGAGAGAGAGAGAGAGAGAGAGAGAGAGAGAGAGAGAGAGAGAGAGAGAGAGAGAGAGAATAGTGTTGATGTTTATAGTAGCAGTAGTAGGTTGCCATCTCTTACTCTGTGTGTGTGTGTGTGTGTGTGTGTGTGTGTGTGTGTGTGTGTGTGTGTGCCTCGTCAGGAAGTGGTTCGGGGGTCTAGTGTTTCGCGTGCACGTCGATGTGATTGAGATAGTGTCAGGCGGCGGGATGATGGGAACGTCACAGCTGATAAGAGTCGTAATCGCAGCGGTCATCAGCGGCCTCATTATGGCGCTGATGATTAAGGGGAAGAGTCATGATGATGGCGGCTCGTTAAGGCTCTCGACGCAAGCATGCAGCAGCTGCCCCGGTGGCTACTGGCTGGCTGGCTAGCTGGCTGACGGCGAGAGGGGAGGAAGGGAGAGAGGGAGGGAGAGGCAGGGAGGGAGAGGAAGATGGAGAGGAATTGTGTGCCAACTGTCTCCCTGTTTGGACTTTACGGAAATGTCGTTTGTTGACCATATTTTGCGTCATTTCACTCGCTTATTTATTGAGGAGGCCAAAAATGGAAAGTATGGAAATGAAAAGACAATAACTTTCATTCTTAATTATCCATTGTATCTTCTAAAGTACGTCATTTACTGCTGATCCCTATTTCATACTCTATCCAGGTGAATAAGTTCGGTAATTTAGAATAATGTTTATCAAATAAATAAAAGCTATGCCAACACTATGGAGATAACAAGGAAGGGTGTAAGTTATTTGAGTTACTACACTAAACACAGGTTTAGTGGATGAGGTTTTTCATACACTGCAAAATTCATGTGGACGAGCATCATGAAGGCTGGGTTAGTGTCTAGTGTCAGAACCTGGGAGGAAGAGGAGTAGGAGGAGGAGGAGGAGGAGGAGGAGGAGGAGGAGGAGGAGGAGGAGGAGGAGGAGGAAGAGGAGGAGGAGGAGGAGGAGGAGGAGGAGGAGGAGGAGGAGGAGGAGGAGGAGGAGGAGGAGGAGGAGGAGGAGGAGGAGGAGGAGGAGGAGGAGGAGGAGGAGGAGGAGGAGGAGGAGGAGGAGGAGGAGGAGGAGAAGAAGAAGAAGAAGAAGAAGAAGAAGAAGAAGAAGAAGAAGAAGAAGAAGAAGAAGAAGAAGAAAAAGAAGAAGAAGAAGAAGAAGAAGAAGAAGAAAAAGAAGAAGAAGAAGAAGAAGAAGTGGAGGAGGAGGAGGAGGAGGAGGAGGAGGAGGAAAAGATGGATGCATATTGGTGAGGTGGACAAGGATAGAGAAACTAGTGAAGTGAATAAACTTGAATTATGGACTGGTGAGATGGACAGGGAAAGGAGACAAACTGGAGAGGTGGACAGACTGGTGAGATGGACTGGTGAGGTAAGGCGTGGACAGTGTAGTGAGGTGGACGGACTGAATAGGTGGACAGACTGGAGAGGTGGACAGACTGGTGAGGCGGCGAGTGACTGACTCCCTCTCTCCCTAAACACGATGGACAACTTTTTACCCTGCCAATAAACATTAATTGGCCCTCTGCCCTAATGCGTCTGTCTGTCGCTGCTCGGTCTCGGTTCATTGTTAGTTAGAAAGGGAAAATAAACATAACGCTTATACTACAAGATACAAACAGCTCATATATTGTTTTCTTTTATTTTCCTCTCTTGTCCTCGTAAGGCAAAGAAAAGCAGACAGGTGTGTAGTAAGTGATTTTGAGGGAGAAACTTTCGGAAGAAAATGAATAATCAGTGGAGACGATTGGATTATGTCGTGTTGTGCTGCTGTTCGTTGACAAATGATTGCTATTTACATAAAAGGTGTACCATTTTCTCTCTCTCTCTCTCTCTCTCTCTCTCTCTCTCTCTCTCTCTCTCTCTCTCTCTCTCTCTCTCTCTCTCTCTCTCTCTCTCTCTCTCTCTCTCTCTCTCTCTCTCTCTCTCTCTCTCTCTCTCTCTCTCTCTCTCTCTCTCTCTCTCTCTCTCTCTCTCTCTCTCTCTCTCTCTCTCTCTCTCTCTCTCTCTCTCTCTCTCTCTCTCTCTCTCTCTCTCTCTCTCTCTCTCTCTCTCTCTCTCTCTCTCTCTCTCTCTCTCTCTCTCTCTCTCTCTCTCTCTCTCTCTCTCTCTCTCTCTCTCCCTCTCTATGCATCCCTTTCTCTCCTCTCTCTCTCTCTATTTTCTCTCTTTCTCTCTCTCTCTCTCTCTCTCTCTCTCTCTCTCTCTCTCTCTCTCTCTCTCTCTCTCTCTCAGTCTGCACTCTCACCCAGCACAGCTTTCCTCTCTCCCTCCCGCTGGCCGCTAAAGAGCCTGTTTACGAGCGATCAATGTTCTCCAACGCACCGCAACACTCCGACAACCGCGACACCCGACTCTCCATATAGTAATTCCCGTCACGAGCTCCATTTAGTGTTTTTATGGTCTCAATCGACTCTGGCTGCGGGACTCACCCGGCAATGCAACACCCACTCGCCCGCGCTGCTGCTCAAGACTCTGTGCTCTTAGAATTCTCAGTTTTTTTAGATCTTTTTTCTAGTTTATTAAAGATGTTTATTTTAGTCATGTGATTTTTTTGTTTCTTATATTTTCTTTATAGTACAGTAATTGTGGGTTGTCTTAAATACTTTTTTTTTATTTTGCTTTATCAGAATTGTTGATAATCTGATGAGCAGTGTTCACATATAAGAAAAATAACGTGGTTCATAAAAGTTGTGACATGATCATGCAGATACAACTAAGTTCTCTTAAAATACATGCAAAATACCCTTTGTTCATCTCTTCCCGAGTCACTGTTTGCTTGTAGAAATCTTTACACAACGACTGAAAGAACCATTACACAAGTACAGAAAAACAGAAAACCCATATTCCACCTGACCTTCGAACACTAAATCTTGGCTCGACTAAATCTGAAGCGGGCGAAACTTAACCAAACTGACGTTCCCATGTTACTCCGTGCCGGCCTGGCCTGAGCCCATTACCGACTTACAAGGGGACCCTCGTCTCCAGCCGGCGGGGGTTCTGGGTAGCCAATGGCCGTGTCCAACATATTGAGTGGACCCCCGGAACACAACGGCGGGATGGAGCTGGGAGGGGGCGGCAGGGCGGCGGCGACACTATTCAGCATTTGGCAGTGACCAGCTGGGGTGATGCTGCAGCGCCGCGGGAAGTCTTGTCCAGGTAAATTGATGGTGGCGGATATACAAGGGATGAGGTGTCCGACGGGCTAATTGGCTCCAAACCCTCCTGCTGAAGTGAAGCTTAGGCGTTTACACACACACACACACACACACACACACACACACACACACACACACACACACACACACAAACAGTATACACGTTGAAGTGATGTACCGCTGAGTAATTGCATTCTGTCCTCTTTCCACGATTTACCAGCGTCACATGTTTGAAATATTTCTCTTTTCGGTTCATTTTTTTATGTTTTTCCTTCTCATTTTCAGCCTTCATTTTCTGCGGCTCCCGTGTTTACCAGCTGTTTTAGAGAGCACATTTGTGTGTATCATATATGAATGACGCTTGCGAAATATAAACTGAGAGTCTTCAGCCAAAAAGATTTCCTGAGGATCAAAAATGAGAGTGGTTGTAGTTGGATCTTTCTCAACGTGGTAATTCATGTTTTTTTTTATTTTTTATTGTTATTATTCACAGTGACGAAATTTAAAGCATAGCGCATAGCATTCATTTGACAAAGAAATACACGCCACCTCATGATGTACCTCAAGATTTGCAAAAAGTTGATATTAGTTTTCGTCTCATTACTATTATTATTATTGTCATTATTATTATCATTATTATTATTATTATTATTATTATTATTATTATTATTATTATTATTATTATTATTATTGTTATTACTATTACTGTTATTGTCGTCATTATCCTTCTCATCAGTTATAATATTTACGTTTAATCTTTTCTCTTGTCTCCTAAACATTAAGTAAAATATTCCTCTCTCTTTCTTTTTCCATATCAAACACTCACTTATCATGTGCCATTTCTCCATCATATTTCCCATCTCTTATGTCACTGTCTTGCCGTAACTCTGCACTATTTACGATTTCACTATTTTGTTGTGACTCTCTCTCTCTCTCTCTCTCTCTCTCTCTCTCTCTCTCTCTCTCTCTCTCTCTCTCTCTCTCTCTCTCTCTCTCTCTCTCTCTCTCTCTCTCTCTCTCTCTCTCTCTCTCTCTCTCTCTCTCTCGCTTTCTAAATGCGTGCGCGTCGGTGAGCGGTCCTCTGTGTGTGTGTGTGTGTGTGTGTGTGTGTGTGTGTGTGTGTGTGTGTGTGTGTGTGCGCGCGCGCCCGGTGTGTATGTATGCTTGCGTGCTTGCGTGAGCATCCATTCTCTTGGTCCTCAAAGTTTGGACCATTTCAGGTGATTGGAAGGTAATTATCAGCTGACCTGTAAAACGATTTAGTGGAATCAGATTATCAGCGGACGGATTCCGAGTTTAGATTATCATAACCTAATAGGTAAATGCTGGAGTCATTATAATTTCATTTCACGATGAAAGGTTAATTATGATAAAGCTCTTTCCTGTCCAACGCCACCAAATCAGGGCTCCCGATAAACTTCCATGAATTAATGATATTCTTAATACCTTCCTCCTCATTTTTCAGTATTGCCGTCTATCGCCTGACCCTCTTACCGCTCAGGTGATTGGGGATCGCGCTCCTCGCTTCCGATATACATACTCACGGAGTCCATCGGGGCCCGAGGCGCGGCGGGGCCATGGAGTCCCCGCTGCACCTGTGCGACCGAAAGACGAAGCACTCCCGCCACCAGACTGGTGTGTAGGGAGGCGGTGCAGAAGGAAGCGGTGATGGTGATGGGTAGGAAAGGGGAGCGTGAGAGGGAATGGCTGGTGAGGTGCAGTGTTTGGCATTAGCGGAGCAGCAGCGGCGTGCAGGTGACGGGAGGGTTGGGTCGTGTCGCTGTCCGTCACACGCCCCGTCACCACTCACCCCCGACACTCGCCCTTGTCTTGCATCGCTGCCGCGCCGTCTGCTATCAATCATGTATGGAGGGAAGCATTTTGTTGCCTCCACATTCGCAATTAACATTTTTCTTTGCTGGACTTTTGTTTTTCTTTTCTCGGACAGGCTTATCAAAAATGTCCGGGAAAAGTTCTACATTTTATGATTTCTGTGATTTTGTTTTGTCTGTGCACCGTAAAAAAAAAGAAAAGAAAAATGATCACGTGTGTATCTTCATTATATATATTTATGTGTTGTTGTTGTTGTTGTTTTTCAGGGAAAGGAAAATTATCTGAGTACTCGTCTTCCTCTCCCGTTTTTTATTAGCGTCTATTCATTCTTCGCACCTTACTCATCACTGCCTCTCCACACACACACACACACTCACACACACACACACACACACACACACACACACACACACACACACACACACACACACACACACACACACACACACACACACACAC
>NC_059292.1:30126542-30134042 GCF_017591435.1 Portunus trituberculatus | reverse complement strand
TGGTAATTATGATGATGTTAGAGTTATCCTTGATTTTTATTAGGTTATTATATTACATAAATCTGATTCTGCTACTACCATTATTGCTACTACTGATACCACTACTAATTCTCTCTCTCTCTCTCTCTCTCTCTCTCTCTCTCTCTCTCTCTCTCTCTCTCTCTCTCTCTCTCTCTCTCTCTCTCTCTCTCTCTCTCTCTCTCTCTCTGTCTCTCTGTGGATGTGTGTGTGTGTGTGTGTGTGTGTGTGTGTGTGTGTGTGTGTGTGTGTGTGTGTGTGTGTGTGTGTGTGTGTGTGTGTGTGTGTAATGCGAGTCACATAGCCAGTGTTAAGTTCAGGTGCGTAAAGGGACACGAGACCTACTGAACAGACAGTGATTTATTGGGTCCTTAATGTGTAATGCTGGTAACGTGCTGGGCCTCACATTAGCTTTTTTCAGGCTGTCCTCCTTCATTACTTCCCCTGCACTGTGACATGCCTTCTACATCCGTGCGTGTAACATTTGTGGCTACGATGTTGATGTGAGGGGAAGGAGTATTGGTGATGGTGTTAGTATTGATGGTAGTAGTAGTAGTGGTGGTGGTCGTAGTAGTAGTGATAGTAGTGGTAATGGTAGTAGTGATAGTAGCAGTAGTGGTAGTAGTAGTAGTAGTAGTAGTAGTAGTAGTAGTAGTAGTAGTAGTAGTAGTAGTGGTAGTGGTAGTGGTGGTGAATGTGGTGGTAGCAGAAATCCCAGCAGCAGCAGTGTAGTGAATCGCTCTCCACTACCTATGCTGTAGGTGGGTGGATGCAGAACACACACACACACACACACACACACACACACACACACACACACACACACACACACACACACACGCACGCACACACACACACACACACACACACACACACACACACGCACGCACGCACACACACACACACACACACACACACACACACACACACAGGATACAGTTATCTCTAATATTCCGTGTACCATAATTTAGGAAAAAAATGCATCAGGTAAACATTATGTGGGAGAGAAAAATAACACATGTGCGAACCAATTAGAACAGTTGTGTAATTACCATTGGTTTCAAAATAGGCACACTTCAATCCTCCAACACACCAAACGTTAGTAAGATTACATATAATTACACCTGAAAATTCATACGAGGGAAAAGGTGAAAAGTAAGTAATTGTAGCGAAAGTCAAGTCAGTCAGCTTGTGTGGCGAGGAACATTAATCAGGTGCGTTCTCTTTGCTGCAGAGGAGGTACTCATGGAGGTTCCTCTGACACCTTCTAGCTATGCACCTGATAATCATATTTCAAAGCTGTCACTCCAGTGTAACCTCTCACCTGTGTTGCTCAGGGCTTGCGTCACACACACACACACACACACACACACACACACACACACACACACACACACACACACACACACACACACACACACACATTTTGTTCTTGTTTTTACTATATTTCTTCTCGTTTTTTAACTAAGTAATATTTCTTTTTCGCGTTTGTAGGTTGGTAAGGTTGTCTCTTCTTCAATTCATGTGATGATTTACGACTTTCACACTTGTAGAACTGAATAGAGATATATATTTCAGTAGATTAGTTAAACTTTGGGTCTTTTTCCCAGGCTTCTACGTAACTCTTCCCCACACACACACGCCACAAACTCCTCCCTCACTCTCTTTGTGTGAAATTATAGCCAATGCACCATCCAATGTAAAGAAACTGATGATTTTATGATTCCTATTCCTTGTGAAGTTACTGGTTGATAAAAATGCTGGTTATGATTGGTGCCTTGAATTTTGGTTTGAGTGTGGTGACAGTACGTAAATTAATGATGGTTCTTTTGGTGGTGGTAGTAGTTAACTGTTGAAAAAGAAGTGGTGGTCGTGATAAGTAGTGATGAAGATGGTGCGACTTGTAATGGTAGTAGCAGTGGTTGTCGTGGTGATAAGGCTCATATTCTCAAACAATTCTATGCTTCACCATCACTATTTCAAGAGGGTTTATTTAAATTTACGCCAGTTTTTAAAGATGTTTTTACGGTTCTAGAGGAAGATTGACAAGATTTCTACATTATTAACTAAAGAAGCACTCTTGAAAACCCTGCTAACCATCTCTGTGGCCTTGGAAAATTGTCTTGGTGAGACGGCAAAGCATTTTTGTATACGAATCTAAAGGTGATGATGGTCGTTGTGGTGATTGTAGTATGTGGTAGAGACAGCCATGGTGGTGATGAGTAGTAGTGGTAATAACTGTCAGAGTGGTGATGGTCGTGGTTGGTGACAATACGAGTAGTGTGTGGCAGTGAAAACAGTGGTAATGAACTGTAATTGCGGTGTCTGTTGTAGTGGTGGTGGTAGTAGTGACTATAGTTTATTTACTCTAAAGTGGCTCCTGGTTCTCGTTTTGAATGGTGTCCCAGGGAATGCGTGGTTGTCAAATCTTCAAGAAAACCGTGAGCTGTCCTTGTAATAAGTGCGTTGATCAAAAGAAAATAGCTGTTATTCACATCATATCAATTACGTTATCAATAAGTTACTATATGTTTTAAATCCAGGAGCCATTTTAGAGTTGACAGACTAAAGTTGTGATGATTATAGTGATAGTATGAGGCAGGATATGGGTGTTGATGAGTGGCAGTGGTAGCTACAACGGAGGCAGCATGGTAGCAAGAGCAGCAGCAGTGGTGTTGAGCAGGAGGGCGGAGGGACACAACTAAATTAACTTTCCGAGAAGCATGTAATCTAGGAACGTAAATAATGTCATTGAAGTATAATTTCCACAAGTGGTGCTGGCTACGAGGTTTAAATTAACGCTGATCTGTCCAGAGTATACTTTTTTTCCTTTCCTTTTCTGTTATGTAAAAACCGCGGTATTAGAGAGAGAGAGAGAGAGAGAGAGAGAGAGAGAGAGAGAGAGAGAGAGTGTGTGTGTGTGTGTGTGCGTGTGTGTGTGTGTGAATCGTACATACTTTTTATTTGAAATATATTAGTTCAGTGGAGAGAAGAGTATCTTTAATGTAGAAATTTTAATCGCATTTACTTATTTTTTATACATATCTAATTTTCTTTCCTTTATCCATCAAAACTCCTGTAGTCACACCACTTACGTCAAAATCCTTTACTTTGACACACAGAAAACATGAACATAGCCTTGCGCACTAACAAAGAAAGAAAGAACGGTGTACGGAGAGTCACTGAGAGGAAAAGAGACAACTTGTATCGACGACGGTGGTGGTGGAGGTGGTGCGGTGCATTATGAAGTGGCTCAGAGGCGAGTGAGGCGTCAGGGTGATGGCGTTGCTTTGGAGGGAGGAGCAGAGGAGGAGCAGCTGAGGAGGGTGGGAGCAAGTCATACACATGAGGCAGGCAGACAGGGCGGCCCTTCGTCGGCAGGCGGTGTAGACACTGTTATTGCGGACACGGGGGATCAGATGCTGAGGCCGCGAGCATCCAAATTTCCTACTAAAGTCTTGTAGTAGGAGGAGGACGACGGCGAGGACGAGGTGTGGCGGTTATGGAGAAGGCTTCAGGTGATTAGAGAGGCGAGTGGGAAGAACGGAAAAGAGAAGATGCTGAAGAAGAAGTGAAGAAGATAAAGATGAAAAGTAATATTTGGGAAAGAATGAGGATAACGGTACAGACGAAAGATAAGGAAAATGAAGACAGAACTGCGTGTGTTGTGTGTGTGTGTGTGTGTGTGTGTGTGTGTGTGTGTGTGTGTGTGTGTGTGTGTGTGTGTGTGTGTGTGTGTGTGTGTGTGTGAGTGCTACTCCCACTTACTTAAAGGTGCTTGTGAGTCATACGTCATTCAAACTCACACACACACACACACACACACACAGGCCCGGTAGCTCAGTGGTTAGAGCGCTGACTCCACAAGCCAGAGGACCGGGGTTCGATTCCCCGGCCAGGTGGAGATATTTGGGTGTGTCTCCTTTCACGTGTAGCCCTTGTTCACCTAGCAGTGAGTAGATACGGGATGTAAATCGAAGAGTTGTGACCTTGTTGTCCCGGTGTGTGGTGTGTGCCTGGTCTCAGGCCTATCCGAAGATCGGAAATAATGAGATCTGAGCTCGTTCCGTAGGGTAACGTCTGGCTGTCACGTCAGAGACTGCAGCAGATCAAACAGTGAAAAACACACACACACACACACACACACACACACACACACACACCGCGTAGTGTAGTGGTTAGCACGCTCGACTCACAATCGAGAGGGCCGGGTTCGAGTCCCGACGCGGCGAGGCAAATGGGCAAGCCTCTTAATGTGTGGCCCCTGTTCACCTAGCAGTAAATAGGTACGGGATGTAACTCGAGGGGTTGTGACCTCGCTTTCCCGGTGTGTGGAGTGTGTTGTGGTCTCAGTCCTACCCGAAGATCGGTCTATGAGCTCTGAGCTCGCTCAGTAATGGGGAAGACTGGCTGGAGTGACCAGTAGGCGACCGAGGTGAATCACACACACACACACACACACACACACACACACACACACACACACACACACACACACACGAGAGAGAGAGAGAGAGAGAGAGAGAGAGAGAGAGACGATCCCAAAATTTAAACCTGTTGGAACCTTAAGTTAACATGGCCTGGTGAGAGAGAGGGTGAGTCAGGGAGTGTTGTTGGCAGATGACCCCATGACCTGCCGTGACCTTTAACTCCTTACACGTGTCTGGCCCGCCACCTCCACCCACAAGAGTCGGTGGAGAGAGGTGGACGTGCGAAAGGGAAGAATAAGAGAAGAGACAGGGATTTGACAGGGTACAGTGCTTTCAATGGCCAGCGCCGCGTGAGCAGGATAAAGCAGCAACACTTCGAGTAGCGGGATTGGAGAGAAAAAGTAGAAAAAGGGCATTATGAGGAACTGAATGTTGTTAAAGAGCGAAGTCACTGAGTAGCGTAAAGGATGAAGGTTTAGAGAAAAGCAGTACAATGAAAAAGCAAAACATAAATATCAAGCACGAAGGCATGGTGATGGATATGAAAACTCAACACAAATATGCACGAGACGAGGTACAATAAACTCTTGAAAATGAATATTGAGAATGCAAAAGTATTCATCTGGTTTGTTTCTCGCTTAACCTCTTCAGTACCAGGACGTGTTTCCATATTCATTGTGGTTACTATTGGTGATTTTATACAGCTTCAAAAACTCACGTGGGGGATTAAAATAGTGAGGACTTTGGCCATTAATCTTTTGACCTCCGTAGACACTTTCTAATGCAAATAAAATCGTCTAATCATATTCCAAAATCAAGGTAAAAATGCGTCCCAGTACTAAAGGGGTTAATATTTACAAATACGTTCGCACAACATAAGCAAATGAGCACTTCACCATAGAACAAAAGCAACATCAGCGGTAAGTTGCTGTCTATGTATGGCCGTGTCAGTTTTTCTGAGGTGGAAATATTATATGTGGTTTGTCCCGTGATTTACGTGTGTGTGTATGGGGGTGGGGGGCGTGATCAGTGGGTAAGCTGGTGGGTGCGTGAGTGTATGTGTTGGTAAGTGAATGTGGGTGTGTGTGCGTGGATGGATGGACGGGTGGTTGTGCGATGTGTGGGTGGGGTGGGAGGCATGTCGCAGGTGTTGCCTTAGTTAACACTAGTGGTGCTGCCACGCTACCTTGCCATAATGAATGTATAACACCTTAAATAAACATATTGAGAAAGTTAATGGCTCGCCGCTCACTCCCCACCTGAACTCGTATCATCTGAATACCAAAAACAGCAGAATCACGCGATTCACTTACGTAACCTTATATGATGATAAAGTTAACCTGAAAATATGAGTGTATTAGTGTTTCATTTTTGTTTATTTACCTTATTATGTATAGCATTCTTTTAATTGTTATCATCGTCGTCGTCGTCGTCGTCATCGTTGCCGTCGTCTTCGTCGTCGTCGTCGTCGTCGTCGTCCTCCTCCTCCTCCTCCTCCTCCTCCTCCTCCTCCTCCTCCTCCTCCTCCTCCTCCTCCTCCTCCTAGCATCTCACAATCAACATGGCCTGCTGACCCTCCCCTCTTTACTGCGTCATTTGACTGATGGTCACAATCTTGTTTCAATTTCACTCACCTCTTGGTCTCTCCCCTGCCCGCCGTGTGGCTCCCCCAGGACGCCCCCAGATGACCACCGAGCCGCTGAGGGTTTCCACACGCTGGTCGAGTGTCTATTTTCCCCGAAGTGTAGGATTAGCCTGAGATTGTAGGCCTATTTGGAGTCTTCGGGGAGCGTTGCCTGGCTGGAAGGCTCTGCGGGGGAAGGTTAGGTTGTGCAAAAAGATTGAACGTTGCAGGAGTGTGGCGACGGAAAGAGCGAGGTATTTAGTGAGAATTCTCGTACAGCGGGAGTTGGCGGTAAGGGCGACTCGTGTTCTGGATGGAAACCACTTGTTCACTTGACTCAAGCACTTGTTGGAATGACTCCAGGAAAGTGACAA
Organism: Portunus trituberculatus; assembly: GCF_017591435.1. NCBI lineage: Eukaryota > Metazoa > Arthropoda > Malacostraca > Decapoda > Portunidae > Portunus > Portunus trituberculatus. Next base: position 30,127,596 of record NC_059292.1, on the reverse strand, counting down.
TCCACCCCGTCCCCTCTCCTCTCTCTTTCTCTCCCCCACTCTCTTTCTCTCTCTCTTCGCCGTCTGGTCTATTCCAGGAATTGGAGTGAGGGGAACTTGGACGAAGAGAAGGAGGCTGAGCTACTGTTGGCTGGAATTGGTTCGGTGTCGGGAAGAGCTGACTGCGGCAGATTTGATCGCACAAGTTGCAGATGGTCGAGCTTGGCATTCCGCGCGTGTTCCCTTTTCAGTGGGAGAAGACGAGAGACGCAGCGAGGTGAGGGGGTGTGGGGGAATAGGTGCCTGGAAGAATATCCCTCCACACTCTTTCATCTTGGAGTAGTGTTCCCTGTAGGTCATTGGTGAGGGGGAGAGGTGGCCTGGCGTGTTGCAGGGTTTGACAAATTTTCAATTAATGGTTAGTGAACAGAACATACACGTGCCACGTGATATGGATAATACATTTTTTTTTTTTTTTATTTAGTCTGCTCTGCCCAAGTTTCGTATAAGTTCAAAATAAGTAGAACTCAAATTAATCATGCACGTACTGTATTGTTGTTGTTGTTTTTTTCTTTCTTTTTTTCAAAGCATGTTCCAAGACTGAATTAGCAGTCTGAACCCAGATGCGAAAAGAAGCAAAGCAATCTAACAAGAGCGAGCAACAAAATACATTTGCACCGAAAAACAAGAGAGGAGCGCGGCGCGGTCTGCCCGGGGTCGGCCAGCACTGCCTCGGGACGTCCCTGGTGTCGTCAGCATTCACGACGGCAGAACATTTTGAGAGCCAATGGAGCTGTGGTGGCCCCGGCCGCTGTCAGTGTAATAAACGACCCAACTCGGCCGTAATGCCCTCACTAAGCACCCTAATATTACAGTTGGTCCAACACCGGTTCAGCATTAAGGAGAAACATTATACCGAAATCCCCGGAGAGCCACACCATCGTGGTCAGTTCAGCATCTCCTTCGTGACTGACCAGCGGACCTCAGATGCTCATTTGTCAGCGGCTCTCCCCGGGGTTATGGCGCGGCCGCCCTGGATCCTCCTTTAGTTGAGCGAGTTTCTTCCTTTCCTTGT
>NC_059292.1:30081542-30124042 GCF_017591435.1 Portunus trituberculatus | reverse complement strand
CCTTGTCCTCCTCCTCACACTTCGCTTCTCATGCATCCCTCCCATCTTTAATTTTTTTTCAGTTTTCTCTATCACTTTTAATAAATACAAATTCCCTCCGCCTCTTCCTCCTCCTCCTCTTCCTCCTTATCCTCCTCCTCCTCCTCCTCCTCCTCCTCCTCCTCCTCCTCCTCCTCCTCCTTCTCCACGTCTTCATTGTTATGGCCATCGTCGTTGTCATCTTCGTTTCACACTATCTTCCTGTTATGGCAAACTATCCCATTCAAACCTCTATTTTTCCTCATCACCAAACAACATAGCATAGACAAGAAGGTTTGTTGCTCTTTTTTTTTATTCCTCCTCCTCGTCCACCTTCCTTGCCTCCACCTACTTGTCTACATGTATATTTTCATCTTAATCTCCCTCCTTAAACCTTCCCATACATTTCTCAATATTGAATTTTTCTCTCTTGCACTTCCAAATGGTTAGCAAAAGTCACGTTGGTGTGGCGTGTAGCAAACTGTCCCTGGCTAAGATTCCCTAATTAAAGAACCGTATCTCTTTATTAACGCGTAGTAAATCCATCTTGTCTGCGTGTGAATCAGAAATTATGTTCGTTACCGCCAACTGTGGAATCCTACTCGAAATGCAGCAAAAACACCAGTGATGATATTCAAGTCTATGTAGAGAGATCAGGTGTGGGTTTTCTTGTTTTATTTATCTATTTATTCATATATTCATTTTTTGTTTTATTTATCTGTTCATTCGTTTACTTTATTTCAATTTTTATTTAGCCATCAGCTATCACCGTGAAGGAACGGTTCCTATTTTGAAACTAACATAAAAAAGATCCATTTGAAGCTACACGGGTTCTAAAGAGTAATACTTTTACCGTTTTAGTAGGATATCAACAAGAATTTTATGTTGTTCGAAGGAGAAATAAGCTTGAGAACCTGAATCTCTGTGCCCTTTGAAAATAATCGTGAAGAGAGAGCAAAGTATTTTTGAGCACAGGGCAAGAGTGGCTGGCTGGTAATCACAAGCACGTGAGCGTCGAGAGCTTCAGTTAGCTACACTCGTCACTGTGACTTGTCAAAGGATACATCTTTCTGAAATAGTATCGAATCTACGTCACTTTGACTTGGACGTGTGATTCGGCCTCTGACACGCTAACCTGATTACACCCACTCTCCTTCCTCCCTCTCCCTACCCACCCTGACTCTCTCTCTCTCTCTCTCTCTCTCTCTCTCTCTCTCTCTCTCTCTCTCTCTCTCTCTCTCTCTCTCTCTCTCTCTCTCTCTCTCTCTCTCTCTCTCTCTTCAGGTGTGAGAACCCTCCCACCTGCATGTGTGTGTATTGAGAATAAGCCTATGTACACATGTGTAAACCAAGTGTTAGCTGAATGTATACAGAGGGGCTGGTTACACACACTCGAGCCAACACCAAAATGTCACCTCAAACACTCCACACTCTCTCTCTCTCTCTCTCTCTCTCTCTCTCTCTCTCTCTCTCTCTCTCTCTCTCTCTCTCTCTCCTCGTAAAAGATATAATCCTCCTTTCACTTTAATTTCCTATATCGTAAATCCATCATATTTTGTCACATACCTGTACTTCTCTTTTCTCACTATACTCATTCACCGTAGTCAGTCAGTTCTCTCTCTCTCTCTCTCTCTCTCTCTCTCTCTCTCTCTCTCTCTCTCTCTGGCTCTTCCTCTCTGCGTCTGAGTTTCTAGCCTTAGCGCTGTATTGTAAAACTGCGTCGCTCAAGTGAACAGAAAAGCATATCTCAGATGTATTAGAGACGCCGTACTGTGTGTGTGTGTGTGTGTGTGTGTGTGTGTGTGTGTGTGTGTGTGTGGTGTGTAATGCAGCCTCTCTATTTGTGGTGTAGATTATGATAGAGTTTGACTTTGTGTGATTCAGTGGCTACATGTTGACTTTTGTTTGTGATGTAGTTATTTTGTTGTTCAGTGGCTACATGTTGACTTTTGTTTGTGATGTAGTTATTTTGTTGTTGCTTGTGTGTGTGTGTGTGTGTGTGTGTGTGTGTGTGTGTGTGTGTGTGTGTGTGTGTGTGTGTGTGTGTGTGTGTGTGTGTGTGTGTGACTGGCCATTCAATTCACGTGTTCAGTGATCCTTTGCATACACAATTCACTCAGCTCGCCTCATTATGGTGTTTCGTTACGTGGCCAGGAATGAATGCTGTATAGTCTCCTGCCTCCCGGATATGGACTAGAACTTTGTGCAGCTGTGTATGTATTTGTGTGTGTGTGTGTGTGTGTGTGTGTGTGTGTGTGTGTTTGACTTTCTTTCCCTGGCCTGCGCACCTCTCCTGAATAAGTGATGGTGGCGTCATTGTGACAGGCAGTGGCGTCACGGTAACAACCTGCCTGACATTATCACACTACTATTGACGCGCCTGTCACTCCGCCACCCGACATCCGGTTGCCTCTTCGCCTCGGACATTCTGGGAGTAAATTTTTGGTACTTTTCTTTTATTGATGCTGAATTTGTCTCCTGTCCCAGAAACAAATGTATGTTGTGTAGCAGAGAAACCTTTACACACGGCGGTGACACTTGATTGTCACCTCCACTCAGAACCTGTTAGTTTTTTTCCTTCCTCTCCGTATCACACCTCGCAACAGGAATTTTCACTTGAACCTGCAACTGTTTTACTCTCACTCTTTTTTATACGTTTCTAGCTCTTCTTTTTGTACGGGTCCCATACACGCCCTCAGGCCACCCACTCCCTCCCTTTAATGGGGAAAGTAATCTAAAAGTGTATTTCGAACTGCACTATTTTACCATTACACCAGTATTGCTACTATTTTTTTTCCCATACAATGCCCTTATGTATCCCCAAGTCGCTTATTCTCCCTGAAGAGGAGAGAAAGTTAATGGTGTGTTTGCAGGCGTTCATTTTGAAGGCCAGTGTTTGCAGCCCAACACCTGTAATCCAATCACAGGTGAAGTTAGCAGATAACATACAAGTTCTTGATGGTTAATGATGCGAGAAAAGAGTGTAGAAAGTAATTTCTTCATATATCATACTGGGAGTGTGTCGAGAGATAGGGAGGTGTGCATTGGCCGTGGGAACCTGCCTGGGAGGACTGGTGGTCAGGGGCTGAAGGAGTGGAATATCGGAGTGGAGTGGCGGACATAGGTGTGGAATAACTTACTATACATAAAGAGAGACTCGCAAATAATCTTATGTGAGTAGGCCAACTTGAATGCTGGTTCTTTAAAAGATAGCTAACCCTTTATCTATCGTTTAGAGAAGCAGCATTCAAGTGGGCCTCCTTTTGAATATTATGTTGCCCTTCACTGGCCCTCTGTCCTACATAAAAAAATAAATAAATAAATAGATAGATAAAAAAGCAGCAAGGAGGTTTTTTTTTTTCCTTTCAAAGTTGTAGACTCAAACATGCTCATAGCGAATATAGATCTGAGAATACTTAATTGTAATACTGCAGTGGACTCCTAATCATACGTGTGAAATAACTTCCTAAACACACAAAATAAATGCAAAAAATACAAAAAATTGCTAGTAATCACGAGAACACCTTAATTTTTTCGACGTTGAACTACATTCAAATACTTACTTCTCTAGGGAAAATTAATCTGGGAATACTTGTGCAGAGCTGTAAATACATCAGAATAGGAGCACTGTGCAGCTGTTGAGGAAGTGCTGCTGTGGAGGGGGAGAACATGCTAGTGTACATAGCAACACGCGCGTGCCTAGCAATATGTAGTCGGGAGAGTGTGGGAAGCTGCGGTGCTGTTCAATAGGAAAATACTGTAATATGCTATGTCGTGTGTGTGTGTGTGTGTGTGTGTGTGTGTGTGTGTGTGTGTGTGTGTGTGTGTGTGTGTGTGTGTGTGTGTGTGTGTGTGTGTGAATAGGAAAATTTGAGAGAGAGAGAGAGAGAGAGAGAGAGAGGATATCACTATTTATCATTATTATTATTATTATTATTATCATTATTATTATTATTATTATTATTATTATTATTATTATTATTATTATTATTATTGTCATTATTATCATTATTATCATTGTTCTTGTTGTTAGTGTTATTTTTTTTAAGTTGTTGGAGTTATTTTCTATATCATCACAACCACCATTATGACCACCACCATGACCACCACCACCACCATTTAAGCTTGTGTTATTTTTGTGAGGTCGACAACTTTGGGACATGGCTTGGGCCTTAGCTTGACAACGGCGACCCACACTCTTTATCACCATCCCTACATCCAAGTAAGTAAGGCACAGCAACACCGGCACATAAGCACAATACAAAGAAACTCGTCCTTGCTGGAGTTATATGCCTTTCTCTCTCTCTCTCTCTCTCTCTCTCTCTCTCTCTCTCTCTCTCTCTCTCTCTCTCTCTCTCTCTCTCTCTGCATTTCTCTTTTGTTTTTTTTCTGTGTGTTTCTCTGCATGTGTGTGTCTGCAGCTCCTGACCTTCCCTTCTCTCGCCCCGCCGTGTTGCAATCATCACCACCAGAACCTGCAAGTCAGAAGTGCCATTGACATCTGTGGTTGCATTTGACTCGATCCTGTAATTTGGAAGCGTTGTGTGTTTTGTGCGGTAGGACAGACAGATGCTCCGGGCGGCGGCTGTAGCGGTGATGATGTTGATTGTGGCGGTGGCGGTCTGCGGTGGTGGTGGTGGTGGTGGTGGTGTGTTTAGATGCTGTAATCGTGATCCATCTCAGATAATATTTTCTTTTATTTCTCTCTCTCTCTCTCTCTCTCTCTCTCTCTCTCTCTCTCTCTCTCTCTCTCTCTCTCTCTCTATTCCGTCTCTGTTTTGCTTTATTGTCGGTGGCAGCGGCGATGGTGGTGGTGGCAAAGGGTGCGGTGGTGGTGGTGGTAGTAATTGTGGTGTCATATAATCGGTTCTCCTCCATCACAATCCTCCTCACTCATCTCTGTCAACTGCCTGTGTATTCCAGTTCTTCCCAAGCATTATTTCTCTTATCTTATCCCTTCCTGTATAGTTCTCTATTGATTCTGTTTTCTGTTCCCATTTCTAAGTTACCCGTTTTGTTGATCTAATTCAACTTGAACTATTTTCTTACACCCTTAAAAAAAAATCACTTATACAGGAGAGAAAAATAAAACAGGCCCAATTTTAGGAGACTTTAACCCACATAGTCAAAAAAATCAGGTTAGTTTTTGTGTGTGTGATGGTTAGTCATTTTCTTTCACTCTTTTTTTGTATCAAGATTAGGAAATAAAAACGTTACATTCAATCCCAAAAGTGTCAGCGATACACAGCCACAGCACTCGATCCATTGACACTCGAGGCTACAAAGTATAAAGGCATTCACTCTTCTGGTTCCTCTTTTTATTTTTTTTTCTATTGAAGTCACAGTTAAGTGGGATTCTGTCCTCATTGGTACGTGGTTATGGATGAGCGAGAAGGGAACCTGGACCACTCGGGGCAAGACAGTCAGATACAAGATAAATGAGGTAATATTTCTCTCTCTCTCTCTCTCTCTCTCTCTCTCTCTCTCTCTCTCTCTCTCTCTCTCTCTCTCTCTCTCTCTCTCTCTCTCTCTCTCTCTCTCTCTCTCTCTCTCTCTCTCTCTCTCTCTCTCTCTCTCTCTCTCTCTCTCTCTCTCTCTCTCTCTCTCTCTCTCTCTCTCTCTCTCTCTCTCATATTCTGCGTGATGGATTTTCAAGAAGTGTGTGTGTGTGTGTATGTGTGTGTGTGTGTGTGTGTGTGTGTGTGTGTGTGTGTGTGTGTGTGTGTGTGTGTGTGTGTGTGTGTGTGTGTGTGTGTGTGTGTGTGTGTGTGTGTGTGTGTGTGTGTGTGACTGACAGAGGTGACAGATATGACTGACTGACTGACTGACGGAGGAAGGGAGGCGCTGGAGGATGGACGGTAATGACGATAACAGATCACACACACACGCACACACACACACACACACACACACACACACACACACACACACACACACACACACACACACACACACACACACACACACAACCACACACACTTCTAAATTTTTCCCTGACCATAATTAACTCACTAACTTACTGACTGACTGACTGACTGACTAACCTAACTTGTGTACCCATTCCCTTCTCAACCCAGCACGATCTTTCTAACATTACCAGCACAAACTTAGCAACTCACGCAGCAAATTGAACCCTTCTCTATGAACTATCCTCACGTGCCATCTCTCCCCTCTACCCAAGACACCTGCATTACTAAAACTTATGCATTTCCACCCACCACTTTCACCTGCCTGGGAACGAGATACTGTGGCCAGGTGTAACAGTAGTACGTGACGAGGTTACATACGAGTGAGAGTAACCAGGTGAATCAGAGACAGGTGGATGAGGTGGGCTAAGATGATGATTGGTGACTAGCTAGATGAAAGGAGGTGGTAGAGGAGTCTGGGAGAGAAGGACACCACACCTCTTACTGATCCCCTTGAGGACAGGATCGGATACTTGAGTGGTCACGTTCTAAAGGGGTTACTCTCCCTCCTGTCCGTCAGCAGCGGCTAATCCTCCCCGCTGCCGCCGAAAGCCCAAGTCAAGGGAGGTAGGGACGAGACGGAGGCGGGAAGTATATACGTAGCTAAGTGTTAAGTCTTGTTTGGAAGTGGTGGGACAGGTGAGCATTCAGACAGGTATTAAGTGTTCCTGTGTGTATAAGGAGTCAAGTGTTAGTCTTGTACGTGACTCAGGGGACGGCTGGGATGAATGTGCTTGTGAGGGAATGATGATTATTGCTTGTGTTACTCAGGAGACTGGTTCAAATGGTTTCTTATCTATATACTTTATGATAAAAAATAACACGTGATAATATTGTTAAGTCTTTTTTATTACAGTCGTATTAATTTTTGTGTTTAAGGTAAGTGAGGCTACGATGGTGTGTGTGTGTGTGTGTGTGTGTGTGTGTGTGTGTGTGTGTGTGTGTGTGTGTGTGTGTGTGTGTGTGTGTGTGTTATCTCGAGGTTACTTGGGACTCTCATGACCACAGTGGTGCGTGCTGCGCCCAGTGGAGGGGAAACACTAACGCCAACATTGCCTTAAAACAATATCAACCAGAACCAGAACGAAAAAAAAAAAAAGGCGGAAATGTGTGTCAAGGGAAGCACATCACAGAGAAGGAAGAGAGGCACGAAGATAGCAAAAAGAGAACATATAGACAAATAAAGCACCGGCTAACATTACGTAGCTTAATTCTTAAAGTAAATATTACAAAACATAAGAAAATAGAGCAAAACAAACTTCAAGGAACAAAAGTAAAACAAAAAAATAGCTAAAATCATAAAGAAAACATCACATTACATGGAAACATTGTAGTATACTGATATGCATATTTGTACGTAGGAATGTATATGTATTTGTGTATAACGATGATTCTGAGTGAGGAGGATAAAGGAGGAAAAGGAGAAGAGGGAGGAGCGGACCACGACCAGGTAAACACGCCCCACTCACGACCGGCTCAGCGGAGTATAACAAAAAAAGAGTCGAGAGTTAGTTACTGAAGAGAGGTGAGCTGGGGAAAGGCAGGAGAGGAGGGGGAGGCGGGGATTGGGGAGAAGGGGGCGCGCCTAAGACTCACCACCCCCTCAATGGCTGTCACTTGAGTCGTCAGGTCTTTCTGGGGTGATCAACGGCCCTTGTGTATCCCCCACGACCCTGAGACGCAGCCGCAGATCACTCGGAGACACACAGACCTAAGCCACAGCGAGGAGTCCTGCGTCAGCGAGGAGTGGGAGTAGGAGGAGGAATTGGAGGCGGTTGAGGGACACACAGACCTAAGCCACAGTTGAAGATTCCTGCGTATATTTCAGTAGGGAGGAAAAGGAAGAGGAGAAGGAAAAGAGCGTAGAAAAAAGGGTTTAGCTGAGGTGGTGGGTTAGTTGCTTTACCATCGCATTTTACTACTTATTAATCTTTATTTTGTTTAGTTTTTTGTTTTTATGGAAAAGGGGAAGCTGGCCAAGGGCAACAAAAATTTGAAAAAGGCCCACTTGATTGCCAGTTCCCTAAAATATTAATATAGTTAGCCAAAACCAGGGACAAATGTCTTGAAACAGTGAAACAGTTAAAAGAAGTCAAGCCGTAGGAAAATGGAAAAACAGAAGCAAGCAAGGAGTTCCATAGTTTACCAGAGAAGCATCGGAGAAGTAGCTGAGTAACACCTTCTCAAACAGAGAAGTACATTTGTTGAATTGTTTAAGTTTAGTCTCATTCATAGAGTGTTTGCCACAGGTCACAATATCTCAAGCGCCAACAATTCTGCTAGTGTGTACTCATCCTTAATCTTCTTATTTGTTCTATGGCATTCTTTGATGAGCAAAAGAAGGAAGTATTGAGAAGAGCAATATTTTTGTAGTGCACCAATTATCATCTTGTCTCCGTCTCCGATGCTACTTCCAATACGTTCTTGGCGCCCTCTGCCTTTCAATGATTGTGTCGAGAACTTAATTGTCTCTAGGCTATTGATGTAGTGTGACCGTTTGTTAGTTACCAGAACAGACCAGATCAGTATTCTTTCTCAACGCTACGCTCTTTTGATAATCCTCCATTTTTAAAACCCAATTCATGTTCCTGATTGAATAAAAAAAAGAAAATAACATATTAGGCTCTACGTTTGTACAGCGCATGTTGGTACTTTCTGCAATGTAATTCAAACATATTTTACATTGACTGACGTTCACCAAAAACTTCTCACCACAACACCTCCCTTCACCGGTCTGACAAGTGACCATTATCCTCGTCATTCATCTCACTGACTCAAGTAAATATTTTCTCAACAAATATGTAGTGCTGCGTAATCTCAAGCATTGAATGTGCAAATATATTAATCAGTGACTTCCTTAGTTGTATTACGCCAGAGAGAGAGAGAGAGAGAGAGAGAGAGAGAGAGACAGACTGTGAAGTTATATATTAAGTGAAAATAGATGCCTTTCTTGTGAGGAGCGTCCACTCTCATTCAGTTTTCTTCATGTAGCGGATTTTTAAATGAACCAAATACACAGACAGTGTTGGTCGTCTTAATATATACCTAGAAGTCTAGATAAACCATGAGAATAGAACTACGTGCTTTGGTCTTTGCAGTTCAGAAGTAGAAGCGTCGGTGGAAGACCTGTATGATTTTTGCCTTGAGGAACTCGCGTTTAGTGATGAAGCCGCACCAACACTCACTATTCTTGACTACATGCCGGCACGAAACCAACAGAAGGAATCATGATGGGTCCGCACACCATCCCTGCTGCACACACACACACACACACACACACACACACACACGCACACAGGTACTACATTAATGTCTGCCTACTTTCACCTACCACTTTTACGAATAAGTTTACTGTCTATCACATTGTCCTCTCTCTCTCTCTCTCTCTCTCTCTCTCTCTCTCTCTCTCTCTCTCTCTCTCTCTCTCTCTCTCTCTCTCTCACGTCCTTTGGCAATTAGACTTAAGGTTGACACTTTTTATGGCTATCCACAGTCTGAGGTCATTAAGGGGTCACTTGTCCAATTTACCGAGGTGTGTCGTGGCCAGCGAGTTATAGGCGGGTCTCTCTCTCTTCTCCTCCCTTCCTCTCCCTCTCCCTCTCTCTCCCGCCCGAAAGTGGAGGGCGAGGGACGGAATGAGTGATGGAGAGGAATGATGGAGTGACGACCTCGTTTTCGTGATGGGCTGCGCTGGGAAACACGGCGGGGAAGTTTTGTTATAAGGTATTTTGCTGTTAGTTTTCGATTTATTGGCTTCGAGTGTGATGGTTGAGTGTTTTTTTATTATGTTTTTGTCTGTTTCTCTGTTTCTCTCTCTCTCTCTCTCTCTCTCTCTCTCTCTCTCTCTCTCTCTCTCTCTCTCTCTCTCTCTCTCTCTCTCTCTCTCTCTCTCTCTCTCTCTCTCTTGCATATCTGTGTTTGTGTTTGTTAATTTTCGCTCACTATGCATTTTCGTTTTTTTTTTTTTTTTTTTCTTTGGTTCCATGTGAGTCATTTTTTATCATGCCTTTAATTTTGTTGTATTTCCTTTGCTTTCAGGTTCACGTTATACAGTACCACGCCCCGAGGGATCTGGTGAGTGTTACTTGCTTCTCTCATTTTGCAGGATTTTTTTTTTTTCAGCTTCGAATTATTACAAAAATTTTATTATGATTTTTATGTCCAGTGGTGTATGTATGTATTTTTTTTTTTGTCCCGTATTCTTTTTTTTTATCGTTTCTTTTTATGCACACGTCTTTTCATATTTTTCTCATCTGCATTTCGTTCACATTCACTCATATTCTTTCATATTTTTCATCATTTTACTTTTTTCTTAGTTTTTTCTCTTTTTTTCTTTTCAGCATCCTTGTTTTACCGTTTTCTTCACACCACTTACTAACAACATCTCTCTCTCTCTCTCTCTCTCTCTCTCTCTCTCTCTCTCTCTCTCTCTCTCTCTCTCTCTCTCTCTCTCTCTCTCTCTCTCTCTCTCTCTCTCTCTCTCTCTCTCTCTCTCTCTCTCTCTCTCTCTCTCTCTCTCTCAAGTCTTCCTCTCAGCACCTTCGCCCTTCACCATTCCTCCAGGCAGCCACTCACACCTCATTGTTCCCTCATCCCAATGTGCCTCCATCCCTTCCACTACACACCACGCCACCACCCGTTGTCCTGAGACCCATTCTCCCTCCAGACTTCAACACGAGCCTTGTCTTCACTAACTCCTTCCACCTCTTCCTTCTTTTTACGTCACTCTGAAGGGCATTTCCTCTACCAGCCTCTCTTCTCTCCATATAGAAACTCCTCTTTTTATTCAGCACCTTCTTTCCGCCTCCGTCACTGCACTTATCTTTATCTCCTCTCTGTCTATTATTATTTCCCTCATCGCGTCGCTGCTCCCATCTTCCTCCAGCTGCGTCTTAACCTCTCCTCCGTAGGCTTGTGTGTCCGTCTTGCCTGGAAGGGTTGGAATATTTACACACCGAGCAGTGACGCCAAGTGACCAGCGCCTTTGTGCCGGGCTGACAGTCGAAACATGTTTGTAAACAGTGTACAAGCTTGTTTTCCGGGAAAGGGTGTCGAGAGAGGGCGTTCAAAATATTTTGATACACACTTTGTATAGGATGGTTTGCAACGGCCGTGAGAGAGAGAGAGAGAGAGAGAGAGAGAGAGAGAGAGAGAGAGAGAGATTTAATGTGGTCGTTTCTGTCGTTTAATTACCTGTTTCTAAAGTTTTTAAACCCTTCTACTGGTCAAATTACATGTTACGTCATATAAAACATATCATTCATCCCTCATTTACAACGCAATTTCCTCCACCTAACACACCACCACATGCTGCTTTATCTTGAAACGCTTTCGTCTGTCAAACCGACGCATTTCATATCGAGCAGTTGTTGGTGAAGAGTTTTCTATAATTGATAGTGAAAGTCTATCATTGAAGGCAAGAGAATAAATATAAATGACGGACTCACAAACTAGATGGGGCACCAAGATGAAGGCCCGTCAAGAGAGAGAGAGAGAGAGAGAGAGAGAGAGAGAGAGAGAGAGAGAGAAAGAGAGAGAGAGGAGGGGGGACTAGGGAGATAGAATGCAACTTGTAATTTTGAGTTGAGATAAATTGACAAAGGAAATAAAGGAACGCATCATCTTTGTATATAAATATTTACGTCTGGATTGGGTTGAGGACAATAAAGCGGCGAGAGGAAACCGTAGATTGAGAGAGAGAGAGAGAGAGAGAGAGAGAGAGAGAGAGAGAGAGAGAGAGAGAGAGAGAGAGTCACTAAATATATGTTTAAAAAAAATCAACTATACTTTTCTATCAGAGTGGTTTGTATTTGTACATACATAGAGAGAGCATTATTAAGTACGCACACTTGCCATAGAAGTGGTGTATGTATGTATGTACGCATGATTACTCTTCGATGTGTGATGACCTTTACTTCTATATATAGATTTATGTATTAGTAAATTGAAACACACACACACACACACACACACACACACACACACACACACACACACACACACACACACACACACACACACACACACACACACACACACACACACACACACATTGCAAAAGTGAGAGAAACACGAAAAACGAAGTGAAATCAGAGCAGCGTTGTCACATTATTAATTAAACTGTCGAATTCAAATTGTAAAATAATGAAAGAAAATATTTTGCTGCCCCAGTCCCAACACATCAACATTAACTACAACAACAACAACAACAACAACAACTACTACTACTACTACTACTACTACTACTACTACTACTACTACTACTACTACTACTACTACTACTACAATAACAACCACCACCACCACCACCATCACCACAACAACAACAACAACAACAATATCAAGAACGCTTACTAATATTCACAGCTTACATGAAGACTAATTTAGAAAGCAGAAAATTAATATAGAATGCATGAAGCAAATAAGTGCAGAGGTTCAAGAATTAAAAGGAGAAAGAAAAAGAAGAAAATAAGAAGGAAGAGGAAAGAATAAAAACAAAAAAATAAAAGCAAGAGAAAGAGAGAAGTAGAAGCATCACTATCAACATAAGTAGTAGCAGTAGTAGTAGTGGTAGTAATAGTAGTAGTAGTAGTAGTAGTAGTAGTAGTAGTAGTAGTAGTAGTAGTATCAGTAGTACCCGTAATGGAAGAAGAGGAGGGGCGGCGTGGCATGGAGGGCGTGTGGTGGTGGTGGTGGAGGAGAAGGGGGGGGAGGGTGCAGGCGCCATATAACATGGTCGGCTTAGCCACATCCTGTCCCGGGAAAAAGGGTATTCATGTCCTCTGACCGATCCAGCCGATGTCTTGGTGATGTCCCGAGCTTGTGGTCACCCTTATCGGAGACACGAGCTTGGGACGCGTATACTGCCGATGCACCAGGAGGAGGAGGAGGAGGAGGAGGAGGAGGAGGAGGAGGAGGAGGAGGAGGAGGAGGAGGAGGAGGAGGAGGAGGAGGAGGGAGGAGAGGAGAGGAATGGAGGGATGGAATGAAGGGCACGAGAATAGTTATACTAGTGGTAATAAAAGGAGAATGAGAAGAGTGAGGAGAAGGAGGAAAGAAATAGCAGTCAAGATAATAGGAAAGGCAAAGTCACATGAGTCAACATCGAAGACATACACCAAGTAACGAACGTCTTATTAATTAACTGCTTTGGTGGGAAGAAAAGAAAAAAGCTCGTAATAAAACTAAATAAAGAGTAATCACAATGAAACACTCCAGGTAATCTTCACCCTGAACGAAGGAGGAGAGGAGAGGGATTTCCAGTAACTAAAACAAAAGACACTTAAAAAAAATTCCACTGTGTCACAAGAAGGAAGAAGAAAAATGTTCCCTCCCAAATAAATACATAACAATCTCCAGGCAGCTCTTGAGGTGTTCATTTTAAGAGAACCAACTTATCTTTACCTTCCTCTTTGTCTCCTCGTCCTCCACTCACAAGAAGCACGAGGAGGAGGAGGAGGAGGAGGAGGAGGATCGGAAGAAACGACCAGGTGAAAATGGGAAGGAAGAGAAGAAAGAGAGAAAGAGAGACAGAAAGATTAGTATTAGGTTAAGCAAGAATACAAGGAAAATAGGAAGAAGGCCAGTACTTGAAGAGAGAGAGAGAGACAGAGAGAAAGAGAGAAAAGACGTGAATACCGACGAAGAGGAAGAAAGGAATGAATAAAAGGAACTAGGGGAGGTAGGAGGAGAAGGTTGAGGAGGGCAGGGAGATAGGGAGCGGCAGGGAGGTGAGTGATGTGACCAGGACGGGGTGGAGGTGTCGTAAGGGCGTGTCGATGAGTATCTGAAGAAGCCTAGATCTTACCATTGGTCTGCGGTGCGCCACATCAACACAGGAATAACATTAACACCGACACGAGAGCGTTTTCTGAAGGAGGAGACAGTGGTGGTGGTGGAAGAGGAGGAGGAGGAGGAGGAGGAGGAGGAGGAGGAGGAGGAGGAGGAGGAGGAGGAGGAGGAGGAGCTGATACCGGTACGATGTTATGTGCGGGTACGTGACACAGTGAGCCAGTGCGAGTGTGCAGGTAAAGCAGTGTCGCGAGTGTGTGTGTGTGTGTGTGTGTGTGTGTGTGTGTGTGTGTGTGTGTGTGTGTGTGTGTGTGTGTGTGTGTGTGTGCTAATGACGAGTCCAGGGAATCTCAAGCTCGTTTCTAATACTTGGAAGTCATTAATGGCAGTAATAAGCAGGTGAGAGCGCCAACCCCCGCACTTATTACTCTCACTGATCACCTTCCTCTTCTCCTCCTCCCTCCTCTTCCCCTCCCCGCCACTCAAACGGTTGTCGCCCTGTGTTTATCTCAGTGCTAGTGAAAATTCTTGGTGGAAGTTTTTTTTTCACATGTTAATCTCAATATATATATTTTTTTTGCAGAACTTATGGTAGCACTTATTAGAATGATGCATGTCCGTGTGTGTGTGTGTGTGTGTGTGTGTGTGTGTGTGTGTGTGTGTGTGTGTGTGTGTGTATGTGATATCTTTATTTATTTTCACCTAGGAGATTACATACACATTCTTATCTATCCTACGCTACATCTCCTGCCTCTACACGTTTCACAATTTCTTTTATGCATATTATTACCTTCAACTCCTTTTTTTCCTAACATCTCCCCAACACCACACACTCATTACTAACACCACACAAATCACCACACACAAAACAAACACCCTTTATCCACAAACCCGTATAACTCCATTATTTCCCCTCATACCTCCCCAACATCACACACTCATCACTAACACACACACACACACACACACACACACACACACACACACACACACACACACACACACACACACACACAAACACTCATTATCTACAGAGGAACCAAAACCATCTACCTATCCAGCTGTTTTTTTCTCTCTTTCTTTCTCTTTCCTTCTCTTTCCTCCTCTCTCCTTGCCTCCCTCATTTCTTACACCTACTTCCAGCACACAGCACCTCTCGCGTCACCCTAACCAGCCATCAATCCTTCCCGTCGGGCGTGACTGGAACCAACATTTGTCCTGGTTGTAAAAGAGCAGAGGGAGAGCCGAAGCCACCGCTCCTGCAATACTACTAAGAGGAGAACCTTGTCGAGTGGGGCGTCGGTCTGCGGTCTCCAAGGAACTCCCGCACCCAAACAGCCTCCGTGCGTGTTATCTGCTGAAGGACAGGACACGAGGAGCGAGGAGCAGACCGAACTGGCTTGGGGAAGCGGAGGAGCAAGAGGGGGTGGAGGAGGAGGAGGAGAAGGAGGCGAGTGTGATAAAAGGAAAAGGAGGAGGAGAAGGAGGAGGATAGTTGCGAGTGAGTGAAGCAGTGAAAGGAATGATGTTTTAAATTAATTGCAGGTGAAGAGAGAGAGAGAGAGAGAGAGAGAGAGAGAGAGAGCACTGGGAACGACAAACATATACAAAAAAAAGATACAGAAATTATACAAAAAGGGAAGCAAATATTCTAGACGTGAGTGGAGAAGATTATAAGGGTGAAGGAAGTGTGGTGAGGAAAGTAATGATTATGAAGAAGTCACTTGAAATTAATGATGTAACACCAGGTAATGGTGATCATTAGACTTCTAGCAAACGAAACTGCAAGTCGGACATGGAGGAGCAAAAACAGGATGAATCACAACTTGTAGTACAAAAAATGAGTGATTGATTGATTAATTGATTGACTGATTGAGTAAGAAGATAAGGGAGAAAAATATTAATCGTCTATTAAAGAAACTATGATGATAACGACAATAAACAAAAAAAGCACTGAAAACAAAAATACTCTAGCAAAAATTAAATAGATAGATAAATATATAGATTGAAAAAGAAAATGAGAGAGAAAAATATTTAATCACGTATATAATAAAAAAAATTATAGTAATAACGACCAAAGAAAAAACACTTAAGAAAAAATAGATAAATAAATAGACAGACAGAATAAGAAAATAATAGAAAAAATATCAATCATGTATATAATAAAAAAAAACTATAATGATAACGACAACAAAGACAAGAAAAAACACTAAAAAAAAAAAAAGAACGTTCTCGCTATACCTAACTAATAAGAAAACTGAAATATATACAACAATAATAACAAAAACACAAACGAAACTATGAGAATAAAAACTAATGAAGTGAGAAGGAGTGAGTGGCGTGCGCGCGGAGTGACGGCACTACTTCCCTCGGCGGCGGAAGGAGTCAGGCGAGCTGGTAATACTAATTGATCAGCTAAAGCAATTAATTAAAGATCAATTAACATGGAGAGGTGTTTAGAGGCTAATGGCTAAGGAATTAACTCTCTCTGGCAGTTAATTAGCGACTCTAACACTCGTCGGCTCACACTCCGCCTCCTCCTCCTCCTCCTCCTCCTCCTCCTCCTCCTCCTCATTCTCTTCCCTTGTCATCCTGCTCCTCTTCCTCCGCTCCTCCATCACTTATGACTTGTGTACCACTGTATACTCTCTCTCTCTCTCTCTCTCTCTCTCTCTCTCTCTCTCTCTCTCTCTCTCTCAGAAAAGCAACATATGAAAAGATTAAAAGTAAAGTTGATAAGCAGATTGATTCCTTTGTTGATGATTAGATAGAGAGGTATAGAGATCACCTAATAAATAGACATATATATGTATATATATATATATATATATATATATATATATATATATATATATATATATATATATATATATATATATATATATATATATATATATATATATATATATATATATATATATATATATATATATATATATAGATAGATAGATAGATAGATAGATAGATAGATAGATAGATAGATAGATAGATAGATAGATAGAGAGAGAGAAAGATAGATAGATAGATAGATAGATAGATAGATACACATATAGATAGATAGATAGGTAGATAGATAGGTAGACAAACAGATAGAAACGAACTAATTTCAATTAATACGCAAAATATAAAAACGGAAGAGAGAGAGAGAGAGAGAGAGAGAGAGAGAGAGAGAGAGAGAGAGAGAGAGAGAGAGAGAGAGAGAGAGAGATAAAGACGCATGAGATGGGGATAAAGGCAAGGACGTAAACACAAATGAATGCGAGATGAACAAGGGGGAGAGACAGGAAACAGGAGGAAAAGGATAAACGCTGACAGAAACAGACAGTGACGGATGCCAGACAAACGGCGAGACAGAGAGGCGCCGACAGAAACACAGACAGGCAAGGATGACAACGTGAGCGCAGACACAGACTAATAGCGGGACACAGGCAGGGACAGAGATGGATAAAGAGGCGAAGGAGAGGCAGAGACTAATCATTGTAATAAGGACTAGGCACTTACATGCATACGTACACACACACATGAGAAGGAAAACAAAAACTAAACAGACGAGAAGGTAAAAGATTAACCTCTCCGGTACTGGGACGCATTTTTACCATGAGTTTTGGGTGTGATTTGACGATTTTATTGACATTAGAAAGGGACTATGGAGATCAGAAGGCTGATGGCAAGAGTCTTCACTATTTCAAACCTCACATAAGTTTCTGAAGTTGTATGAAATCACCAAATAGTAAGCAGAATGAATATGAAAACGCGTCATGGTACAGAAGAGGTTAAACACTTTTCTACCTACACACACACACACACACACACACACACACACACACATAGACAGACACACACAAACACACACCTAACTAAACTCATTCCCAAAACGAGAAAAGGGGGAGAAAACCAAACCAAAGTGTGAAATAGGAACAAATTTCTGAAAAGAGAAAAAGGACGCGAGAAAATTTTTGAAAAGGGGAAATACGAGAGAAAGGAAAGAAAAGAAAAGGAAGGAGGAAAAAAGGAACAACAATGAGGGAGAACAGACACACGCCTCCGTCCACTTCCTGTCCTGACCTGTGTGTGTGTGTGTGTGTGTGTGTGTGTGTGTGTGTGTGTGTGTGTGTGTGTGTGTGTGTGTCCGTCTTTCTGTCCTAGGAGGAGGCGGTGGGGGTGGTGGTGGTGGTGGTGACGGCGGGTGCGGCCTCCGGGGTGGCGGGGGAGGCGGGAAAGACCGTGAAATCGTGGCCAGGGAGTTGGAAGGTCTAGCAAAACAAACATTGGTCGTCCTGGCGTTGGTCTGCGGTCACCACAACCGTTTGGGGGGAGCGGGGAGGGGCGGTCATCACTCCCCCATCGCCCTCTACTGCTGCACCCCCACTCCCTCATCTCTCCTGCCTCCCATTCTTCCCCATTCCCCTTAGCCACTAAAACCCCTCCTCCCTTCTCTCCTTCCTTCCTTCCTTCCTCGTATCTCTTTCCTCCTCTCTCCTTCTATTTCCCCTTCCTAAGTACTCCCAAGCCGCATGTTTCCCCTACCGCTTCCTCCTCCCCCTCACCACACTCCTCCACTCCCTCCTGGTTGTAGTATCGCCACCCACCACTCCGCCGTCCATTACTATTGCCACCAGCCTCTCGCCCTGCCTCGTATTTGGCTATGCTATGTCACTCCTTTACATTGATTAACCTGTGCTGGATGATCAAGATTTCTGTTTGTCTCCCTTTATCTCTATATTCATGTCTGTCTGTATGCCTCTGTCTGTCTCTGTCTGTCTTCGTCCTTCTGTCTCTATTTCTCTGTTTATTGTAACCTTGTGATCTTTCTCTCTTCCTGTACTTCTATGGGTGATCAAGATTTCTCTGTTTGTCTCCCTTTATATGTCTCTCTGTGTGCCTCTGTCTCTGTCTGTCTTTCTCTTTCTGTCTCTGTCTCGGTCTCTGTCTCTCTATATATTGTAACTTGGTAATCGTTCCCTTTTCTTGTACTTCTATCCTATACTACTCATAATATTCCCAGCTAATCTCCTAACTCCTATTATTTCTCCCTTACACTCTTCCTTCCCTCCTATCCCGTTCTCTTTCTTCCTTCCCTCTCCCCTAACCTCTGTCCCCACTCCCAATGCTCCCAATGTTCCACTCTTCCTCTCGCCACCACTCTCTCTTCTGACCTAACGAGTAATCTGTCCATAAAAGGGGATCTAATGCTCTGTTGGTGTTGTTGATACCCCGTATTGGTCTGCGCCTCTCTCTTTGTGCCGTAAAGTACCGAGAGTCACTACATAATACTACGTTCGTGCATTTGCTGATTGGTCTGATATCCCCAAGTCCCGTGTTTTATGTATTTTGTTTCGATTTGGTTGATTTGGTCAGGTGGCATTAAGGTGGTGAGTTTGTATCAGGTAAAAGTACAGTCTCGGTGCGGGGAACAAATAGCTTCAGTGTCGAGTGTATTGTCTAATTTTTCAACCTATTTTTTTTCAACACTGATAAGAATTTTGTTTTTTACCTTCATTACATTCCTGTGCTGAGTTCTTAATTTCCTTTAGACACTGATTAGTGCATTCTCGATTTTTTTTTTTTTTTTTATGTCATGCATATGGTATCTTCCTGTTATTTGAACATTTAGTATAAGATTCATGGTTTTTATTGTTTTAACTATTAATTGATTCTTTTTATGAATATATATGTTTACCTTTCATGAACATATGAAACCTTTGTCTTTTTTTTTTTTTGTCTTAATTTTCTTCCAAACACAAGCAAGAAAATCCTCACCGCTATTATTGTTTTAAATATTAACTGATTCTTTTTATGAACATATATGTTTACCTTTCTTGAACATATGAAACCTTTGTCTTTTTTTTTTTGTCATCTTCATTTTCCTCAAACACAAGCATGAAACTCCTCGGCGCTTGTGCAGCATCTCTCCAAAGGCAACACCGTACATAGACTGTCCAGTGCCCCGCGTCCTGCCACGTTCAGGGGCCTTCAGGAAGAAACACAGCCGCTCCCTCCCTCTGATCTGAGTAACGTGGTGGAGGTGAAGTGTGCATTCCTCTTCTTCCTGAACGTGGACAAGGAAAATATAGCAATTCTTTTAACATCTTGTCACACTACTGAAGATTGAAGAATCTTCAAACATTAACCCCTTCAGTATTGGAACGCATTTTTATCATGAATTTTCGGTGTGATTCGACGATCTTATTGACATTAGGAAGGATCTATGGAGGTCAGAAGATTACTGGCAAGAATTGTCACTATTTTAATCCCCACATAAGTTTCTGAAGTCGTATAAATTCACCAAATAGTAACCAGAATAAATTGAAAATGTGTCCTGGTGCTAAAGGGGCTAAGCTCTGTTTTAGTGTGAGTGGCAGCCATATGTTCCTAAAGATGAACTAAAATTCTACGTTAGTTACTGTGACCTTCAGTCTTTATTTCTTCTCTGCTGTATGCGTCTCAGTGAAGAAATTGTGTATGAGCAGTTGTTGTAAGGACGAAATGAAAGGAAAAGAGGGAGAGAGGAATATGTTGACCTTGATTCTTTATTTCTTCTCTGCTGTATGCGTCTCAGTGAAGAAATTGTGTAATAGGAGTTGTTGTGAGGACAAAATGAAAGGAAAAGAGGGAGAAGGGAGTGTGTCGACCAAGGGAGTTCTGTGGTGGTGGTGGTGGTGGTGAGGGGGTTTTGGGGGAAGTACTTAGGGTGGTGGTGGTGGTGGCGGCGGCTCAGGTTTGTGTCCCCTTGTGGTTGCAGACACAAATTGACCATTAGACGTAACCGTTTGGGAGAAATGGCCGTGAATTTCTCCTGGTGGGGTGCTGCTGCTGAGGAGTGTGTGAGTGAGGCTGTGCGTCCCACCCACATATACTCATATCACACACACACACACACACACACACACACACACACACACACACACACACACAGCAAACCAGTCACTCACTCATTTATTCTCTTCTACCTACACTGCCTTCCACACACACACACACACTCAGTTCACTCACTCACTCATGCACTCACTCACTTTCTTATTTACACATCTAGTTAACCAATCACTCACTCACTCACGCACTCACTCGTTCTCCTATCTACAGACCAAGCTCGCCAGTCACTCACTCACTCACTCACTCACGCACTTTCCTATCTACACATCCAGTTAGCCAGTCGCCCAGTCACTAACGTACTCACTCCTACCCCCAGACCAAGCTAGGAGTCACTCACGCTTTCACGCACTCCCTTTCCTACTTTTACTGCCCTCCATACACACACACACACACACACACACACACACACACACACACACACACACACACACACACACACACACACAAACACATTCACTTATCAAATCACCCACCGATCTCCTCACTCATCCATCTACTCATTCATCCCCTCACGTATTCACCGCTGATGCTCCTCACCTCACTCATTCACCATTACCTTGCTTCCCATTCACCGTCTGCCGGAGTATGGTGAAGTGAGGTGTTATGTAGAAAATTAGATAAAGATTAAGACTGGTTAAGGTAAAGAAGGAGAGAATTTGAGCTTTACAGTTAAAAAAAAAAATCATTGTGAAGTTTGTTGAAGGTTTAAGGGTAGTTTAGAATATGTTTCTGAGCTTGTTTTAATATAGCTTTTTGGAAACTTGAGTCTATTTTGGTATTTCACTTTATGTTTATTGGCTTCCCGCCCATCCCAGTCAACCTATACATAAGGATCTCTCCCCTCCTATTCCATCCTTTCCCCGTCACCTTTCCTCCTCCCTCCTTTTATTCCTTTCCCTTCCAACCGTTCTGTTCTTCCGCTCCTCCTTCCATCCCACCATGCCGCTCTTACCTGCCCCAAAAAGACTCCCACGCCTACACATCATGCCTCCTAAACACACACACACACACACACACACACACACACACACACACACACACACACACACACACACACACACACACACACACACACACACACACACACACACACACACACACACACACACACACACACACACACACACACACATATATATGACGATGAATCCATATGTTCATACACTCCCCAATATGGTAAATGTAATTCTGACAAGTAAAAAGACTCTTCCTAAATTCTATATACTTTGCCTTTGTGGTTATTGTTCTTTTGATTTTTATGTACTTATTCATTTATTTGTTAATCCATTCTTACTCTTACTTGTTTTCGATTTTTATTCATTTATTTATATATTTGATTTAATATGAGCTCTTTTTATTGATCTATTCATTTTAATCTATATGTAATTTGTTTTTGGCATTCGTTTACATTATTTATTACACAATTTATTTCCTTTTATTTTTCTTCTTTTATATTTTTTGTAAATACTGGCCCTGTGTTACGCTTTACTTTTTTTTCATTAGTCTTCTTCTTGCATCATTGAATTCAACACTCAAACCTGCCAACTACTAAAATTGAAACAAGAAAAAAAAAACCCGTTTTTTCTTATGTTATGGCCTATAGCGCCTGTAGGCATACTTGAGGAGTATGTAGAAAGCTCTGTTAAGCTTCCGCCCATTAGTGGCACAGGCAATTTTATTTATAGTGGTACCCATATTAGGGCCCACATCACCACTCAAGCGATTATTTGAGGTAACCACCTAGAACCTGGGTATCACGGTGACATGTAGGTAATTTCAAACCACTCGACAAATAGCATTGCTTCAAAGCGATATGTGGTAAGATTCAAACCTACGCGTGAACGTCTGCCCGATCCCACGCTCACTACTTTAGCCACTACGCCACATAAATAGAGCTAGAATATGAGTGAATAAAGCAATATATGAATAGAGAGTGAATGAAGGAAAGAAAAAGCAAAGCAGAAAGATATACAGAGCTATGATGAGGTGAGGAAGAAAGGAAAGGAAGAGAGAGAGAGAGAGAGAGAGAGAGAGAGAGAGAGAGAGAGAGAGAGAGAGAGAAGGAGGGCGAGGCGGCGGAGGCTGAGGAAGGAAGGGACAACAGTGTGACAGGCTGTGATCTGTTTACCTCCCTGACTGTGTATAAGTCGCGCCCTCCCAATCAAGGCCAATCAGCGGGACACGAGTTGCTGGAGATCAATAGGAGAAACTCACCAGCCGATCTGATTGTCACAGCGATACCAGCACTTGGAAAATGGTCAATAATAAGAGACAGAGAATTAAAACAGTGTGTACGTTCCTTAAGATCCTGAGTGTTCTTATGATGTAATGAGTGAAAGGTATAAAGTGTGAAGTTGGTTGAGTTCCGTGGTGATGTGGCTGTGTTGGATTGCAGGAGGAGAAGGAGGAGTAGGAGGAAGAAGAAGAGGAAGGACGTGAAGGAGGAGCGGCAGCAGTCAGGCAGCCAACCAGCCATCCAGCCAAACAGCCAGCCAGCCAACCAACCCACCAACTCGTCCACATCCCCAAAGTTTATCCGGTGACGGGTCCAAATGAAGTGACATGGCGTGACATCATCATCGCATCACAGAAACAACGTGATTTATAGACACTCCGACTCTCTCTCGCCCTCATTTATCTGCCGGGGACTGAACAAGGGCTAGCTGCTCACGAGGCCCCCGGCGAGACCCACCCACCCGGGGAAGAGTGTCCTGGTGTCTCCATGTCCTCCCTGGTGACCTTGAGGGAGCTAACTAACCCACCACACTATGATGATGGTGGTGGTGGTGGTGGTAGTGGTTGTGGTGGTTTTTGCGGTGGAAGGGATTACTTTCTACATATTATTACATGACTTTAATCCCTTCAGTACCATGACGCGTTTTCATATTCATTCTGCTTACTATTTTATGATTTTATGCAACTTCATAAACTCATGTGGAGGATTAAAATTGTGAAGACTGTGGCCTTAATCTTCTGACTTCCATAGGCATTTCCTAATGTAAATAAAATGGTCTAATCGTACACAAATTTCAAGGTAAAAATGTGCCTCCGTATTGAAGAGGTTAAGGGATGATGGTGGTGGAGAGGGATGGAGTGGAGAAAATATTGAAAAGAAAGTGAGGTGGAGGAGGAATTCTAAGAGGTATTTTCCTTGTTTGGTGTGCAGGTGGAGGAGATGGTGGTGGTAGTAGTGGAGGCATGGTTTCGTTTCCGGTGTGTGTGTGTGTGTGTGTAATTCACCGTTTGATCTGCTGCAGTCTCTGACGAGACAGCCAGACGTTACCCTACGGAACGAGCTCAGAGCTCATTGTTTCCGATCTTCGGATAGGCCTGAGACCAGGCACACACCACACACCGGGACAACAAGGTCACAACTCCTTGATTTACATCCCGTACCTACTCACTGCTAGGTGAACAGGGGCTACGCGTGAAAGGAGACACACCCAAATATCTCCACCCGGCCGGGGAATCGAACCCCGGTCATCTGGCTTGTGAAGCCAGCGCTCTAACCACTCAGCTACCGGGCCGTGTGTGTGTGTGTGTGTGTGTGTGTGTGTGTGTGTGTGTGTGTGTGTGTGTGTGTGTGTATTGAATAAGAGCAATTTTACAATCGTGTTTCTCGTTCTTCTATGTTTTTTTTTTCTCCTTTTACTTATATCATTTTTTTTTTCTATTTCTTTTTTTACCGTTTTAATTTTCTTCCTCCTTTTTTTGTGATTTGACATATTCATTTAACTTTA
This sequence comes from Portunus trituberculatus, assembly GCF_017591435.1. Classification (NCBI taxonomy): domain Eukaryota; kingdom Metazoa; phylum Arthropoda; class Malacostraca; order Decapoda; family Portunidae; genus Portunus; species Portunus trituberculatus. The sequence continues at coordinate 30,099,654 of NC_059292.1, read as the reverse complement.
TTGTATTTTTTCTTCTTTCTTCCACATTAGTTTATTTACTCCGCCTCATCCTCTTCACACACACACACACACACACACACACACACACACACACACACACACACACACACACACACACACACACACACACACACACACACACAACACCTGTACATACGAGGTCACGGGGTCACATAAGGCTTACAGGAAGGCCACAGCAGGTCATTATAATGGAAATTGGTACAGTGATGGTCACAATGCACCTCCCACCATCAACCCCGCCCCGCCCCACCCCGCTGTGCCCCACCCCGCCTGGCCCTGCCCCTTCCATCCCCACATCAAAAAGGAGTTGAAATGGAGAATAGGGAGAGTAAGTGTGGTAAGGGAGATGATGTTCATGTATGTTGATGTGTCTGGTGTCTATTGAAGTCAAGAGCTTTTATATCATTCGGTGGCACGTTATTGAGTCTTAAAGATGTATAGATGGATGAATGAATAGAGGGATAGATGGATAGATAAATAAGTAGACGGATTGATTAATAGGTAGATTGATAGATAGATAGATGGAATGGTAGATATATTATTAATAGATGTGTCTAAATAGATGCACGAGATGGATATTATACACGATGATTTCTCTCTCTCTCTCTCTCTCTCTCTCTCTCTCTCTCTCTCTCTCTCTCTCTCTCTCTCTCTCTCTCTCTCTCTCTCTCTCTCATTTAATGTGTGTAACGTCATTTCGTTGGCCTCGCTCTACTCCACACACACACACACACACACACACACACACACACACACACGAACGAAAAAAAATAAATATCTGTGAGTTATCCTATTTTGGTATTATATGTAATATATTCATAGATAGAAAAGCAGATACAGATCACTATAGCACAGGTGGATCCATTGACAGACAGACAGACAGAGACAGACAGACAGACGCACAGACAGACAGACAGACGCACAGACCGACGCTCAGATACGTGAATAGAGAAAGAGAGAGAGAAAAAAAAGAAGAGAAAGAGAAAAAAAAGAGAAAAGGTACTGACAGCAGCCTTCCCTCCCCCTCCATCCCACCCTCCCACACCCCACAGAAAAAAATAAAGGAAATATATATCATTCTGTCTATAACTACGACTTTCATTACAATATTTTTTCCCTCCTCTCTTACCGTGACTTTTTTCTTCTCTCTCTCTCTCTCTCTCTCTCTCTCTCTCTCTCTCTCTCTCTCTCTCTCTCTCTCTCTCTCTCTCTGTATTTCTTTCCTTTCTTGTGTGTGTGTGTGTGTGTGTAAGGTAGAAAATCACACGTGTTTGGCGCTGGACGTATGTATGTGTGTACATTTACGTCGGGTGACAGGTGACACTCAGGCCAGCTCGATGCTTGCCGCCTGAAAACGCCCGGTGTGTGCAGGGCATGAATACCTAAGCGCCTCCATCTGTTGGCGCCTTCATTTATCAGAAACAAGTGACACGCGTGTAGCGGAGGCTGATCCCCAATAGACAGGTGTCGATCCTTATCTGGCGGCCTGCTGAGGAGTGGCACACTGAAGGATCCAATCTCACTCCTACTCTTCCTCCTCCTCCTCCTCCTCCTCCTCCTCCTCCTCCTCCTCCTCCTCCTCTTCCTCCTCCTTTACTCCTACTCCTCCTACTCCTCTACTCTTACTCCTCCTCCTCCTCCTGCTCTACACCTCTTCCCATTTCCATTTCTCTCTCTCTCTCTCTCTCTCTCTCTCTCTCTCTCTCTCTCTCTCTCTCTGGTATCAATCTTGCAACGCCTCAAATCAACCAGTCAATCAATGCGTTGCACATACTCTGACATACCAACGTGATACTCATTTTTGTTCTCTTTCTTTCCGTACTTACTTTCCTAATTTACTTGTCTTGTTTTCAGAAACACTAATGCGCAGTTTTTGAGTTGTCCGCGAGGTGAAAAGTTCGAGGAAATTGTTATAAAGACAGCTAATTTAACCCCTTCAGTACTGGGACGCTTTTTTTTTTTCTTACCATGACTTTTGTGTACGATTAGACCATTTTACTGACATCAGGAAGGGTCTATGGAGGTCAGAAGATTAATGGCCACAGTCTTCACTCTTTCAATTCCCCCCACCACACACACAAATCCTGAAGCTGTACAGAATCGCCAAATAGTAAGCAGAATGGTACTAAAGGGGTTAAGTATCCTGAAAAGAAATTAAAATACGAACTTACTGTTTGAGCTGCGAAGTGGACGGGCGATGAGGGGCACTGCAGGAGAGAGAGAGAGAGATATGGAAATAAGATTATGAGAGAAGCGGGGAGACAATGTGTGAGATAAGGAAGGCCGTGAAGGAGACCAGAGAGAGAGAGAGAGAGAGAGAGTCCCGTGGCGCCGTCTCTCTTCCCAAAGACGATTGTATCACCCTTTTGTCTTACAGTTTGGTGACTTAGTGAATAATGTGGTGCGCTGAGCAGGTGTCCCCGAGTCTCGCCCTGCATTCTGCCTGCCTCACCTACTTTACCTGCTTCGCCATCACCATGCAGCAGCTAGAGATAGATAGAGAGAGAGAGAGAGAGAGAGAGAGAGAGAGAGAGAGAGAGAGAGAGAGAGAGAGAGAGAGAGAGAGAGAGAGAGAGAGAGAGAGAGAGAGAGGAGCAGTGGGTTACCTTTTCTATATTCTCTCTTGTGAAGACTTTAATCTTTTCAGTACCATGATGCGTTTCCATATTCATTTTGCTTACTATTTGACGATTTTATACAGCTTCAGAAACTTGTGTGGGGGATTAAAATAGTGAAGGATGTGACCATTAATCTTCTCACCTCCATAGACTCTTCCTAGTGTAAATAAAATTGACAAATCATGCTGAAGTTTGATCTCGTTGTTTTTGTAGTGATGTGTGTTCGTGGCATTATTTCTTGAAGACCAATGCTCGCTCCCCCAGTGCTTTGTTTGTCTTCAGCCATGGTCGCTGGAGAGCCACTGGACTGCACTGCTTGAGAATTTGTAGTATTAGAGGAGAATTGAAAAGACTTGAACGCTTGAGACTTCGGCATCCGCATCCTCTACTCACTGACCTCTGCCCAACCGTCTTCCACGAAAGTTGGGTTCATACACACACACACACACACACACACACACACACACACACACACACACACACACACACACACACACACACACACACACACACACACACACACACACACACACACACACACACACACACACATTCACTTATTAATAAACACTAATAAAAAACCAATAAACAGCACCATTATATACCCATTACTTTCCTTCACCATTTCCAAAAACTTCATTTACCTACTCACCAACTGCTTACCTGTATACCCACCTACGCATACACACACACACACACACACACACACACACACACACACACACACACACACACACACACACACACACACACACACACACCATCACTAATTCAAGCTGCATCTTGGACAGACAGTAGTATAGTGTATTTATGCATTACTATTCTACTACGCCTTGCCTTTTTAATCCAGCCAGACTCCCTGCCCCCTCTCGGCCTGGCTACCTCTCTACTTGTGTCCGTCTTTCTCAGAATTTATATAGCTTACACGAGCGGCGTTGTTGACTTAATTCAGAGTGGACAAATACGTTTCAGGCCCGAGCACTCTCCTTAGCCCTGATGAAGCTGTGCAGGCAAATATCAGCCCTTGGTCCACACACAGTCTTGGAGAAGCAGCGGCCTCAAGGGAGCAGCTGAGAGGAGGACGAGAAGGAGGAGGAACAGGAGTAGGAGCAAGAGGGGCGTAAGGAGGTGAAGAAGCAGTAGAGGAGGAGGAGGAGGAGGAAGGAAGGAGGAAGGAGAAGGGTAGTGAGTGCAGAGGAAAAGTCAAACGTAGTCTAGTAAAGAGTGTGTCTTCTCTCCCGTCTCTCTCTCTCTCTCTCTCTCTCTCTCTCTCTCTCTCTCTCTCTCTCTCTCTCTCTCTCTCTCTCTCTCTCTCTCTGCTCTCCATGCTGACAAATTAATATAACGTAATTCTTACATTCCAGTAATTGTTTTGTGTGTTTTTTTTTACTCTGGTCTTTGGTGCATTCTTCCCTGGCAAATCCACGTCAAATTAAGCGTATATAATTGGGAATGCTTGAGACTTATTTACTTTTTAGGAGAGGTTCAATTAAAGTGTGTTTTGTCCCAGCTGATAATTAATTGTTCACCTGTCGGTCTTCTTTTTACTATGCAGGTTGTTCTTGAGAGAGAGAGAGAGAGAGAGAGAGAGAGAGAGAGAGAGAGAGAGAGAGAGAGAGAGAGAGAGAGAGAGAGAGAGAGACGAGAGATAAAACACACTATAAGACATCAAAAGAAACTCATAAAAGTGAAGATGTAAGAGAAAAGAAAAAATTAAGATGGGATGGAGAACAGAGACAAGACTGCGAGAAAGGGAGAGAGAGAGAGAGAGAGAGAGAGAGAGAGAGAGAGAGAGAGAGAGAGAGAGAGTAAGGACGGCAAGGGAATGACGGCTTCTCTGCGGGAAAGGAAGGTCCCTCTCGTGTCTTACATCCTCGTCTCCTTCCCTTAAAAGAACGCCGAAGGAGAGAGAGAGAGAGAGAGAGAGAGAGAGAGAGAGAGAGAGAGAAAGAGAGAGAGTCTTCCTCCTCCTCCTCCTCCTCCTCCTCCTCCTCCTCCTCCTCCTCCTCCTCCTCCTCCTTCTCTATTTCGGTGCGTCTTTGAGTTTCGAGTCTCATAATTTGTCGTCCATTTTACATAATTATACTGGTTTGGTTCATTAGTCCTTGGTTCGGCTGTCCTTTCTCTCTCTCTCTCTCTCTCTCTCTCTCTCTCTCTCTCTCTCTCTCTCTCTCTCTCTCTCTCTCTCTCTCTCTCTCTCTCTCTCTCTCTCTCTCTCTCTCTCTCTCTCTCTCTCTCTCTATCTCTATCTCTCTAGCCACGCAACAGTGATATTAAAATTTTCCTGGCTCACTTTACGTACATATGAAAGGACAAAAGAGACCAGAGAGAGAGAGAGAGAGAGAGAGAGAGAGGGGATACGGGGAGGATAGGATGAAAAAGGAGGGAACGGCGGATCACGTATAAGCGTAATGAAAAGCAAGTTATACGGCTTGGCTTAAAATGAAGACTTCCTGAAGGTTTGTTGACACTCCAAACGCGACGCTGGGTGATAATTAATGTATCACAGGAGCTTTGTTTCTACAGCGCCTCCCTCCCTCCCTCCTTCCCTCCCTCCTTCCCTCCATCCCTCCCTCCTTCCCTTCCCATCCCTTCCCTTCTCTTCCCTGCCCTCCCATCCACCCACAAACCCAGCACTTCATACCTCCATCTCCTGTCCCTTCCTCTCTCTCTCTCTCTCTCTCTCTCTCTCTCTCTCTCTCTCTCTCTCTCTCTCTCTCTCTCTCTCTCTCTCTCCCTGTTTGAGTGAGTGGGTGTATGTTTTCTCTTTTTCTAATCTCTTTCTCTCTTTTTTTCTCCTTGTCTCTTTCTCTTTTCCTTGTCTTTCACGTCTTTCATCTGCCTGTGTCTTTTCTGTGTATCTTTCTTTGTGTTAGAGCGAGTAGGTGTATAGACTCTCTTTATTTTTTTTTTCTCTCTCTTCTGTCTTCTTCCTTTTTCTTTCTCTCCCTTTCTTCCTCTTCTTCTTCTTCTTCTTCCTCTTCCTCATAATCACATATCCTTTACTTTCTTTACTACTCTCTTCCTTTCATACATCCCTACTCTCTCTCTCTCTCTCTCTCTCTCTCTCTCTCTCTCTCTCTCTCTCTCTCTCTCTCTCTCTCTCTCTCTCTCTCTCTCTCTCTCTCTCTCTCTCTCTCTCTCTCTCTCTCTCTCTCTCTTCCATTCTCCCTTTTAACACACATTTCCCTCTTCTCTTTTGATATCTTTTATTCTAGTTTTTTTGTTTTTATTTTTTGTTCATCCTTTGTTGGTAGCAAGGGTCGCTATCCAGGTTTACTTATTTGCCCCAGTGTCATTTACCATTGGGGATGATGCTTCGAGTTGTCACTCTCTTCGATGGTTGGCTAAGATTCCTATTCTAAACCACTTCCACGATGCACTTCCACTATTTGTAAAGCCTCTAGTTAAAGGTACACTGGTTTTTCATCGCTATCCGGGTTTACTTGCTTCTTCTAGTGTTTTAGTTGGGGATGATGTTTCGTGCTGTTACTCTCTTCGATGGTTGGTTAAGGTTTCCATGTTAAAACGCTTCCACGATCCATTTCCACTATTTGTAAAGATTCTAGTTGAAGGTACCGGGTTTTTCAGGGTGTTTTAACGGTTGTGGTGACGAATTAACGTGATTTTTTTAGTTATTAAAAGGAATTATTCTCTTCAGAACCCGAGCAGTCATCTCTGTGGTCTTAGAAATTAGTCGTGGTGAGAGAGTGAAGTGTTTCTGAATACGACCATAAGTGTCTTTGTGGTGTTCCTTTTGAATTTATCTATGTGATGTGGGGATTATTATGACGTGTTTTTGGGAGTTTGTAGCTGCTCGAGTTTGTCTCTTTTTTTTTTTTTTCCTTCTTTATATGTCATAGTAAATATATTCGTAGATTCCTTTTTCCTCTGTTTCTAGTAATGGAGCTTGTGTGTGTGTGTGTGTGTGTGTGTGTGTGTGTGTGTGTGTGTGTGTGTGTGTGTGTGTGTGTGTGTGTGTGTGTGTGTGTGTGTGTGTGTGTGTGTGTGTGTGTGTGTGTGTGTGAGCGTGTGTAGGTGGATGTGTGTGTGTACGTAGGTTGGTGGATGTTGCTTTTCTCTTGCTTGCATAGTTTCTATTAACTGGTAAACAAAAAATTCGTAATATTGTTAATAAATTCACTATGTTCCTTTTAAAATAGTTTTATTATTTCCCTCCGTTGCATCCTTGTCTCGTCTGTTCACTATTTATTTATTTGTTCAACGATATTCTTTCTTTTTTTCATTTTAGTTCTTAACTACAACTCTTAATTGCAATACTTAAAGACCCATTAGAGAAGTCTAGTGATTTCGTTCTTTTCAATCTGAAAATCCTTTTATTGTTTCCTTATTTGCATCTCGACAGGAATCAGTTCACAATTTAATTCTTTTGTCCACACGGTTCTTTTGTCGTTTGTTTCTCACCTGGCCCTGCTACACTGGCTAACGCTCCGTTACATAATGTTTATGATTTCGTTTTGTTCACCGCGAGATTATTTTTAGCTCTAGTAAATTTCATCTTTCCGTGCGACTGAGACCGGCAGCCTCCGTCATTTCATTTTAGGTATCTCTATTGACTATATGCCCAGCAAACACCGCCTCGTCACTGAAAGAATAAGCATTGCTCGAGTAGCTGCTTCTCGCCCGCCCCGGAGTGCCGGCTCAATTTCCTGCCTCTCCACCGACTTAGAATTTTAAAGTGGACAAACGGCTCTAATTTCAGAGACATAAAGGATGCTCACCAGTCTGAAGTGTCACACTGTAAATTCATTTGGGCCGAGAGTTTCGGCAACAATGCAATTAATCTCGGGTTTAGAAAAAATTCTCTCTAGCTTTGTCTTTCGTGTTGCTTGCTGCTTTTGTGACAGAGGAGGAAGAAAAATGGAGACAAAGTGACAGATCGAGAGAGAGAGAGAGAGAGAGAGAGAGAGAGAGAGAGAGAGAGAGAGAGAGAGAGAGAGAGAGAGAGAGAGAGAGAGAGAGAGAGAGAGAGAGAGAGAGAGAGAGAGAGAGAGATGAAAGAAAGGAGAGAGAGTGTAGTATAACAGGAGGGAGAAAGCGAGAACGTATGTACGCTTTCAGACACCAGTTCGTAAAGTCAAAATGCATTTATGTTTTCCCTCGCCAATATTCCCACGCTTTCATTTTCCTTCTCTGCCTCCTCCTTCCCCCATCCCCCTCCTCTCTCTCTCTCTCTCTCTCTCTCTCTCTCTCTCTCTCTCTCTCTCTCTCTCTCTCTCTCTCTCTCTCTCTCTCTCTCTTACATATCAAACACCTCCTTTACAGTGGCTTTTTTCTCCACACACCCTCCATTTCTTTCTGTCTCTCCTTCAGTGGCATTTCTTTCCCCAAATAATCCTCACGTCTCTTTTCTCAGCACCTTTTCTTCACATATTCTTCCTCTTTTTACCATTCTCTGCACTCATAGGCCCTGATTCCATCACTCTCACCGGTACCTCCTCCTCCTTCTCCTCCTCCTCAGAAGTGGTTTTCCATAATTTGTCAATGGGTTTGGCTTCCGCCGTCTCCTTTGGTTAACGAGGCGCTGGCGAGACTGGGTAGGCTCACGGTAACTAACAGGTGGCCGCGACAAGGTTCCCAGGATTGTTGCCACTCAGGGTGCTCCAAGAAATCGGTGAATCGCGACGCCTCGGTAGACAATAGTAGTTCTTACGTGTCACCCTAAGCTTGGTAGTGTAAGTAGTGTTTGTTTTGTGGTGTAAATGCAGTGCGTGCGTGTTGCAGGTGGGTAGTAGTGGTGGTGGTGGCGAAGTGGAGGAGGTAAGGGGGCGGGACCTTGCGGCTCGGGGAATGAAAGGCCGTGTGGGGTAAATGAGTTCTGATGGTTCACTGCGGCGCCCTGGCCACAGCCACCGCCGCCCCCACACCAGAGGCCGCCAGACCGCAGCCAGCACCGCCTCTTCCATCTGGTCCATGCCTACACTCTCCTTCTCTTCCTCCTCCTCCTCCTCCTCCCCTTCCTCCTCCTTCTCCTCCACCTCCTCTTCCTCCTCTTCGGTACTGTCGCTGATGGAGTCTTGGCTTGGTATAGATGTGTTGTCAGGTCTCCAGACGCCCGACTGGGTGTTGGTTGGCGCCCAGACCACACCAGGAGTCCCCGAGGAAATATGGTCCCATACTCTGTTTTCCCTCCAAGTGTGTACAAGAGAAATTTTCTCGTTGATTGCCAGGAGGCATACAGAATGTCTATACGAGAGAGAGAGAGAGAGAGAGAGAGAGAGAGAGTGTGTGTGTGTGTGTGTGTGTGTGTGTGTGTGTGTGTGTGTGTGTATTTGTGTGTGTCAAGTGAATATGAATGACGACAATATCATTTCTGTAATACTCGTTGCGTAAGGGTGAGGGCGTGGAGAGCATCACCACACCTTCCTTCCCTCAGCCGGCCCAACACTCCCTGCGACGCTCTGAGGTGCGCCAAGACCACAGTCCTTTATGCCTCTTTTTTTTTTTTTTGTGAGTAAGTTGCCATTTCGGTGATGAATATATCGTTTTCAATTCTTCGCACTTCTTTTAAAAATCAAATTTGTCAAAGGGAAAGGAGGGACAGCTGGAAGGCAAGAAGTGAAGCGGCAGAAAGTGAGAGAAAGGTCATCGTAAAACTAAAATTCCTCCTGCTAGTTTGCCGCTAGGAAAAAGTGTGTCAGTCAGCAGGACTGGCATCCCTCGTCCCTGGCAGCCGTTTAGGTTTCATTTGTAAGTCCGTCTCTTTACAGTAGCCGGGCCATTATTTGCGGTTATTTTGCCGAAACAATAGGCAGGAAGAGCTTGTTAGTCCACACAATAGATGGCAGCACAATCCCCTGAGCCCTGCGACGTACACAAACACACACTGATGGACTCCCGTCCCTCCCGCCCTCCCTCTCTACGCCTCCCCTAGGACACTCCACCTAGTTAGAGCCTTTGATGATAGGCTTAGACACCAGAGACCCGGGGCGGCGGCAGGCGTGGGCGGGAGAACTGTGTGAAGGCGGAGGTAGAAGGGCCGGTGGGGGTGTGGGGTGTGCACGAAGAATAGTGGAAAAGGAAAGGAAAGGAAAGTTGTTTTTTTTTCTCTCTCCTTTGTAAATTCTATAAAAGTAAAGCATGTGTGAGTGAGAGATGTAGCGGCAAGAGAGAGAGAGAGAGAGAGAGAGTCAAGTCAAAAGATAAGTAACCGTTTTCTTTCACGCTTCTCTTTGCAATACGTTTTCTGTTTTCTTTCTTTAGTTTTTAGCTTTTTTTCAAATTCTTATTCCCGTCGATGGATTTTTTTCCTTTACCTTCAACTTCCATATTCTTCTTACCATTATTACTAAACCCCTACCTTGCCAACTGCCTGTCCACCACAGTACTCTTACCCACCACAGGAAGCTACAGCCGTCACTGAATAGATCCAGAGACTTTACACACAGTTACCCCAGAAACAAAACACGTGAATATTGAATCCTTTCCTTAAAAAAAATCTGAAGCATTCCTATACGCTTAATTCAACGTGGACTTGCCAGAGAAGAGAAAATGAGTAATGGTAACGTTGCTCCAAAAAAGATATTTCCTCTTCCTAGAGCTTAACTATGAATATTATCTCCAAATCTGTATTAACCACTTCAGTAGCGTGACACGATTCCATATTCATTCTGCTTATTATTTAGTGATTTTATACACCTTCAGAAACTTATATATGGGGTTAAAATAGTGAAGGCTCTGGCCATTAATCTTCTGACCTCCATAGACCTTTCCTAATGTCAATAAAATGGTCTAATCGTACACAAATCTCAATGAAAAAATATGTCCCAGTACTGAATGGATTAAGGTAGCAAATTCAAGTTTATTTCTACTTCCTTGTCATCTCTTTCGTTCTGTTTCCGCTAACCATTACTCGCATCAGGTATACTCGTAAATGACCGAATATTTCCCAGCGGACGGGCACTTCTGTAGCTGTCCTGGTGTTTGGGTATGGTATGGTCTCCAAGGCGCCGGGGCTTGTTGGGGGTGTTCGCGTGGAGTTTATGGGCGGTGAATTAAGGCGGGTTAATGGCTCTAACGTTCCTTTTCTTTGGTGGGTGGTAAGTTAATGACATGGATTAGTGTTTGTGTCTTTTTTAATCGTTTGTCCCTTGTTTTAAAAGTGTTTGTTTTAGTTTTCTTGGTGCTGGAAATAAGTTGTTTTTTTCTTCGTCTCTCTCTCTCTCTCTCTCTCTCTCTCTCTCTCTCTCTCTCTCTCTCTCTCTCTCTCTCTCTCTCTCTCTCTCTCTCTCTCTCTCTCTCTCGTTTGGTTTATCTTCTTTGTAAGATTTGTGCTAGTTTTGTGCAGCGGAATGCATCCGATAATTTTTGACGTCAGTTATGTTTGCCACTTCTAGTTAGCTCCATCTTACACACTTACACTACTGAAATGCTTGCCACCCAACTTAGTGTAAATTCACACACTTAATTTATTTCCACACTTAACTATTGCTGTACACATTCTTATTCAACAACATTGCTTTCAAGCTACAAAAACAAACATACCTAGATTACTTTCAATTCTTCTTCAAACATCTATTTTTTTTCCCAGAAACACCACACATCTTAACAACCTTATTAGATTAACCTCAAAGTACCAGATTATTTCCAGTGACTAGGCTTTCTTCTTCTTCCTTTCGCCCCTATTCAGCCCAATTGTCTGATGCAAGAGTTAACCAGTACTCTCAATCATTCATACCTTTCTCTAATAAACTCTGGAACTCCCTGCCTGTCTCTATATTTCCATCTTCTTACTGACGATATTGTTTCCCGGAGTCCATCCACCCAACACACTTTTTATTAGCCTCAGAGGAGAGTGGAGGTCTGTGTGTGTATATCCCCAAGGTGGGTCATCGGCGCACCACCTCGTTACACGCTTTTCCCGCTGACCTAGAGGACACAATGGGGACTCATTAGGATAAGCGCCAAGGCCTCCCTATACCCCGGCCCCCCAACCACTGTCCCGGGCTATAGAAGCCTCGAGGAATGCACTTAATCCCCTTAAAGTGTAACTGTCAGCCATAGTCTTCACCGGGGGGGAGTCTTGTCGTTCGGTTCCACGGATTTGCTTTGTATTTTGTCAGATTTGTGTTGTGCCGAGTTGACCACTTTATTGGTTGAGTCGTGGAGGTGCTAGGCTGTGGGGAGAGAGTAAGGGAGGGAGGGGCTGTTTTAGGGGTGGTGTGGGGCCGCTACTGGTGAGGATGGAGGTTAAAGAGGAGGGGAAGGTGGAGGAGTAAGGGGTGTTTTGTCTTGAGATTAGTGGTTGTAGGAAGGGATAAATAGGAAAGCAGTGGCAGTTTACAGAGACACGCTGGTGGTGGTCCTGGAAGATGCTTGTGTGTGTGTGTGTGTGTGTGTGTGTGTGTGTGTGTGTGTGTGTGTGTGTGTGTGTGTGTGTTTGTATGTATGTGTGTGTCCTTTTCCTCCTTCAAGTGTTGGTGTCTGCGTTTCAGTTTAAACTACCTCATGTGTAGTGCCCTCTCACATTTGTATTTGTAACGTCATTCTTGCCTCGCCTCTGACACTCACACTCACACGTACAAGGTTGAATGTTTGGAGGCATGGGTAAGAGCACAAGTTTCTCTATTCACTCTTCCATTGCAAATTTACTACTGTTCTAATGAAAGGGAGAATCACACGGCAACACGAGCAGAGAAGGAATCATGGGAGTGACTCTAACTCTCTTAATTATTACTAGACAAATTTCCTGCAGTTAGTTTTATTTTTTTTTTTTTCAATAATTTAGATATCCATGTAACTGTCTACTTATGTCCTACCAATTACGATGTGTCTGAGATTTTTACCTTTTTTAATCAGTGAGTAACGAGAGGATTTCCCGGGACGTCTGAGGCGCGGCGCATTAGCATACTTCTCATAGCACTTCAGTAATTGTCCCGGGCAGGCGAGGCAGTGAGGCGGATCGGAATCTGAGAGTAATTACAGAGCACCCTTACTCGCCGCCCTCCTGTGATGATGATGGTGATGATGATGATGATGATAGTGGCGGAAATGACGATCACAATGACGGAGACTACTATGATATGTTACGAATGCAGATACCAAGTAGAAATGAAGTAACACGCGCAAGTAAAGAGGCAAGTAGCATGCAGACGTCATTCAGAAGGTCGACAGCAAGACTTACTGAACGAGATTAAAAGAAATTCATGGAGGCGTTCAATCTTTTTAGCTACTATGAGGAAATATTAGTAATTATTGGAGGTGTACAAGAGCGTTTCATGTATTACTGCAGTGAAATATAAACAACAGAAAGATTTAAAGACAGAATGAATAAAAAAAAGCTTCATAACAAACACAGAAGGAAGAACAAAGGATTAAAATATAAAAAAGAAACAAGTAAACCAGTAAACCACATAACCTCTTCAGTACCATGACACGCTTTCATATTCATTCTGATCAGTATTTGGTGATTTCATGCTGCCTCAGAAATAGTGAAGACTCTGGCCATTAATCCTCTAACTTCCTTTCATACACCCTTCCTATAATATAAATAAAATCGTCTAATCATGCACAAAACAAAAGATAAAAATCCCTCCCAGTACTGAAGAGGTGAAACACAAATGCTGAATCATACAGAAAGAACAAATAGTTACAGAAAAATACAAACAGCTATGCCAATCAGAGACCAGTGATGGGAGCAGAAACATGGAAAAGCAGTATCCTTAAAAGGTGACCACACACAAAAAAACAAAAAATACACCCTTTGAAATTATGAGCGATCTTTTTTAGTGTACTCCTCCACCTCCTCCTCCTCCTCCTCCTCCTCCTCCTCCTCCTCCTCCTCCTCCTCCTCCTCCTCCAACCGCAGCATCAGCAGGACCTTAGACCATTCTTCAGTAGTCGCCAGCAGGATACCGAGAAAAAAAACATACACCCAACCATCCACCAACAACCCCCAAAGTAAGCCATTCACCCAATAGACCATCCAGCCAGTCAGACAGCCAGTGAACCTTCCAACAAAACAGCCATTCAGCCAGACAAACAGCCACTCAAACAGACATCCAACGAATCTTCCAGCAATAAGTCCAGCCAAAGAACCATCCAGAGTCAGATCCAGCCAACCATCCAGATCTTCCAGTAACAGATTCAGGCAGTCAATCAGTCAAGCCTTCTAATAAAACATCCAGTAATCCAGCCAGTCATTCAGCCATCCAGTCAGCCAACCATCCAGTCAAATCCAGCCAGCCATCCAACCATCAGGGCAATCAGCGGCCGCCACCACCACCACCGCCACCACCGCCATGCCGCCGCGACAACACCCAGGGCACGGCGATGAGGCAGCGCGGCGATAGGATCAACCCGCCGCCACCCTCTGATTAATGTCCACCCTTGCCGACAGGTGGCGCTGATCAATTATAATGTGCCTCGCCCGTTGCCCGCCGCCTAGCTCACACCTCCGCCGGGCACACCTCTCCCTGGTCACACCTTACTGCGTCACCTCCCCCTTCTTGCCTATTGGGTTTCATTTGTCTTTTATGATAATGGTGGTGGTGATTTGGTGGTGGTGATGCTAGTAACTGTGGTTACTGGCGGTGTTGGTGTGGTGGTGGTAGTGGTTGTTTTGAAGTGTTTTGTTTTGTCTGTAGTGTGTGATGTGGATATGTCTTAAGTTTATTTTTTTTCTTTTCTCTCTTTCTTCTTTTTTCATCCGGGTCATCTGTCATTGCGTTACCTTCTCTATTTGTGCTTCGGGTTATGTTTATTAGTCAGGTGAGTTGTGTTTGGTTTGCGTGCAAGACTGTGGTGGTAATGCAGTAGTTGTCTTTAGTTTGTGTGGTTTTGTGTGTCGAAAGGACGAATATGCACTGGAAAAGAGAAATGTTTCGAAAGATTGTAATATGTAAGATCGTAAAGTTAATGCAAAAATGTATGACGCTCATGTGATTTTTCATGTGTGTGGGAAAACGGAATATATGTCTCGCAAAATTACATATGAAAAGTTTGTAAGTGTAGCGAGGTGAGAGGGGGTTCGAAAGATTGTAGTATGTAAATTCGTAAGAGTAATGCAACAAAATCTGGCGTTCATAAGATGTTTTACGTGTATGGGAGAACGTAATATATGTTGGTAAAGTTACACATGAGAAAGTTGTAACTGTAGCGACGTCAGATAGGGTTCGAAAGATGTAGTCTGTAAGGTCTGACGTTCGTGTGACTTTACGTATATGGGAAAACGTAACATACGTTTGGAAAGTTATATATATATATATATATATATATATATATATATATATATATATATATATATATATATATATATATATATATATATATATATATATATATATATATATATATATATATATATATATATATATATATATATATATATATATATATATATAGATAGATAGATAGATAGATAGATAGATAGATATATATATATATATATATATATATATATATATATATATATATATATATATATATATATAGATAGATAGATATAGAGATAGATAGATAGATAGATAGATAGATAGATAGATAGATAGATAGATAGATAGATATATATATATATATATATATATATATATATATATATATATATATATATATATATATATATATATATATATATATATATATATATATATATATATATATATATATATATATATATAGATAGATAGATAGATAGATAGATAGATAGATAGATAGATAGATAGATAGATAGATAGATATAGATATATATATATATATATATATATATATATATATATATATATATATATATATATATGAGAAGTTCTTAATGTAGAGAGGTAATTTAATTAATGTGATTCGATTCCTCGTAGTATGGAGGTAAAAGTTACTTGTTTTTATCATGTCTGTAAGTGTTAATGTGAAAAAATAGCGAGTTTGTAAATATGTTTGGCGGGGGAGAAAGTTCTGTTTTTATTCCTGGTTCTTTTACCTGTAATGCAACCGATAAACATGAGGCAGTTTTGAGTTAACACAGGAGCAAAATAAAAAATAAATAAATAAAAAAGGGTGGAAAAAGAAAAACAGTATTCTTCTAAAATCGGAAAGGTAAAAGACATTGAATCGAGAATATCTAAAAATGGAAGCGTGGAACATATCGCTGATTATATTTTTCTTGTTTTATATTGTACATTTTTGTTGTTGTTGTTTTTGCTGTCTCGACCGATATCCGGCAAAATGTACGTATTGGTTCTTATCTCCAGCATATCAGTAATAATAATAATGTAATCATTGACAATATTTCTCTTCTTATTTCGTATTGTATACAATTCAATTTTTTGCCAATTATCCGTATAAACGTAGTACACAATGATCACCACTGCACTTTCATCACCACCATCCATGAATGTCAATACCCACAATTACTTGCATCACCACCACCATATCATCACCACTAATCCACCTTCGCCATCATAACTGCATTTCTATAACATACCACCACCGTATCATCACCACATTTCTATAACATTCCTCAAGCAACCACTACCACCAACCATCACACCATCTACTGTTACATCACCATCACCACCATCACCATCTCTATCCACGATCACTAGCATTACCACCACCGTATCTTTACCACTACCATTAATCCATCTCCGACATCATCACTGCATTTCTATAACATCCTTCAAACAGCCACTACCACTGCCACCATGAGAACACCATACACAACACAGTAGACACCACCACACACACCCTCACAGATCGCCACACCCTCCCAGCATCCCAAATTGACCCATCGTAGCGGTACAGTCTCCTCCCTCCCAGCCCTCACCCCCTAAGGCCGCCTCTCAATGCCTCGTCTTGGCCGCCCACGAACTCCCAACAAAGCTGAAAATACCCATGAAATCTTGGTCAGAGTCGCGGGTAGAAGTTGAGTACCCCCCAGCGATCAGCGTCCCAGGTCCCAGCGGGCGGCCCACCTCGCCAAACCTGCGCCCTTTCTTCTTGTCTGCACTAATTTACTTAAAGTGCGGCCCCAGAAGCCAAGTCGCTACCGTGAGGGCGCCGCGTTCCTGAGCCTGGCTGGGGGAAAGCGGCGCGTGGCTTCGTCTCTGCCTCTCCACTTCTCAATTCTTTTCGTTGCCTCGTCCGCAGCTTCTGTAATCGTGAACTTACTGCGTCAGGGAATATTCTCTCAACAGCGAGTCCTCAGCGGCGGCCACCTGGCGGGGAGGGGGCGGGTGGCAGCACGGGGAGGATGTTCCTGCTTGCATGCGAGGATTCGAACGCGGCGCTGGACTTCCTTTCATGCTGGCACAAAAGCGGCGGCAGGAGGCCCCACGCCTTTTTCCCGCCTTTTCCTTTGTTCCAGCTGGGGCTCAGTGTCACCCGCGAAACGGCGCGCTGATGAATGAACGAAACCCGGAATGAGTCTATTACGCCCTTTCTTCAGGGTAACAAAATGGGTACATTAATTAATTTCGGGGGAGTTTATCGTCTTGCCTCGCTGTTGAATTTTAATGTTGAGCACGCGAGGGAGCAGCAGCAGTCTGGCAGCGAGGGAGAGAAGCAAGGAGTATGGTAGTGGTGATGGTGGTGGTGGGCGGAAGGAAGGAGGGAGGGAGGGAAGTATTGTTTGTGTGTGGGGCGTGAAGAAAATGGTGTTTACATTATTGTGTATATGATTTCCAACCTCCTGGCCATCGTGAAAAACCTTCTTCTTCATTGTTACTTCCCTGCTGTGCTCTTCCTCGCTACTTGAATCAACAGAACAAAAAGTCTAATGGACATTTTTCCAACACCCATTCTGGAACATGAAAAATGATTGTGCTTTCTCCATTGCTTCAAGGCGAAAGACGGAAGAGTAGGGCAGCAGAGGAAGACACAGGACACGAGAGTACTATGCCGCAGCAGGAAGGGTTGTGTCAATAGCCTTCCAGTGCCGAGCAAAGGGATATTTTTCCAAGACGATCATCAAGCGAGTGAAAGCCAGTGAAACGACCCAACCCGCCACCGTCATTCTTCACTTCCACCACAGAAAAGACGGAAGCTGCGTGGTGTGTGTGTGTGTGTGTGTGTTTACCTTTTCGTGTTGTGGGAGGTGGTGGGGAAGGTTCTGCCCGTGGTGGTGAGCATCCTTCCTGTGTTCTCTTCGGTTCAGTTCCTCCCTCTCTGCTTCCCACCATCTCTCTTTCTCTCATTCAGACAACTAGTATTCCTCTCCTCCTCCTCCTCCTCCTCCTCCTCTCTCTCCTCCTCCTCCTCCTCCTCCTCCTCTCTCTCTCTCTCACCTCTCTCTCTCTCTCTCTCTCTCTCTCTCTCTCTCTCTCTCTCTCTCTCTCTCTCTCTCTCTCTCTCTCTCTCTCTCTCTCTCTGTGTGTGTGTGTGTCTGTCTCATTCACTCTTAACCTCGTTTTCTTTCTCTCTTCTCTCTTTCTCTTCTCTCAAACAACTATTCCTCTCACAAACCTTTATCATTTTCTTTTTCTTCACTGCCCTTCTCTCTTCTACTCTCCTTTTTATTCTTT
>NC_059292.1:30051542-30076542 GCF_017591435.1 Portunus trituberculatus | reverse complement strand
TCTCCCCTTTTTCTCCTTCTCACCATCATTATCATCGCTTTCATTATATTTTATCCTGCCTTGCATTCACTTTCTCACCCCTTCCTATTCCTCATCCTCTCTGTATGTCTACGAACGTCATTTCTACACACTAAAATCAACCAATCACTTAATCAGCTTTTCAACTAATCAATTTACTTATATCATTTCATCCCTTCAATTACTTTCCTACCTCACAATTTCCATCCATCCCACTTTTATTGTTCCACTCTCTCCTCTCTGTCCCCCCTTTCTCCTCCACCCTCCTCTACCCTCCTTCATCCCCTAACTCTATATCTCTGCTTCTCTCTGCTTTTCTCTCTGTCTCTCTCTGCAATCTCTCAGTAACTTCCTCTCCTAGCTCGCAATCTTCAACCATCCCACTTTCCTTCTTCCACTCTTCTCTTTTTCCTCTCTTTCTTCCCCACCCCACTCCACCTTCCCTCATTCCCTGCTTCTATCTCTCTGCTTCTCGCTATTTCTCGCTCTGTCTCTGTAAATTCCTCTCGTACCTCGCAATTTCCATCTATCTCACTTGTCTTCTTCCACTCTTCTCTCCCTTTCCTCCCTTTCTCCTCTTTCCTCCTCTATCCCTCATCCCTTGCGTCTAACTCTCTACTTCTCTATGCTATCTCTCTGCTATCTCTTTGTCTCTCTCTGCTGGATTTCGAAGGCTAAGTAGCGCTGGCCGAGATGCAGATCCCCGATACGATTCATCTGCTAATAAATAAACAAAGGGAAACACGTGGGAAGGAGCGGATCAGCTGACCAACACCTGCTGTGGTCAGGTCAATTTGGGGCCTACGTGTGTGTGTGTGTGTGTGTGTGTGTGTGTGTGTGTGTGTGTGTGTGTGTGTGTGTGTGTGTGTGTATGTTTTAGTTTCCTTAACTTTTTTTTTCCATTATTTTCTTTTCAGTCTTTGTTTTATTATTTATTTTATTTCTATTTTATTATTTGTTTTATTATTGTTGTTATCATTGTTAGTAGTAGTAGTAGTAGTAGTAGTAATAATAATAGTAGTAGCAGCAGCAGCAGCAGCTACTACTACTACTACTACTACTACTACTACTACTACTACTACTACTACTAGTAGTAGTAGTAGTAGTAGTAGTAGTAGTAGTAGTAGTAGTAGTTTTCCTCGTCTTCTTTATCTCCTCCTCTTCCTCCCCCTCCCCTTCCTCCTCCTCCTCGTCATCCACATTTACTAAGTATTAGTGTACAAATTTGATTAAATATTATTTTATTCCTCCTCAACAAATATACTTTTCTCTCAAAAATGTACAGAAAGAGAGAGAGAGAGAGAGAGAGAGAGAGAGAGAGAGAGAGAGAGAGAGAGGGGGGGGAACGTACCTATTTAAGCCACTAATAATGCCACTAATAGGCTCACTCAAGAATGTGTGTTTAAGTCCTTCTCTAAATATTAAGCATCATTGTCCAGCTGTGTGGGGAGGAGGAAGGACGGAGGGAAGGAGGAAAGGGAGGAAAGAGAAGAAGGAGGGACTGATCACGGTCAAGATTGTCTCTCCGTATCCTCACAGGTGTTTAATTGTCCCTCCCTTCTTTTCCTCCTTCCCTCCCTCTTCCTCCCTACCTACCTGCAGACAGACAGACAGACATCTTATCGCTCCATCATCTTCATCCTCACCAATTCTGCCATTCTTCCACTTACTACATTTCCCATTCTCGCTCCGTCCATTAAGTCATCCTCTCGATATTAATTTTTGCCTCTCCCTCTCTTCCTCTCATTTTATTTTCTCATCGCGTCTTCTTTTTCCATGTGACAGTCTCCACTCGCTCCATTTTTGTAGTTCGCGTCACCCTCCTGCAGCTGCTCTCCCTCTGTAAAATTCTTCCCCTTTACCAATTGTCTGTATTAAGTTTTGCGTCAGGTTGCAGTGACTTATTCAGCGGTGATGCACGTTTCTTGAAAGCATTGGTGAGAAAAATGTAGTGTCGTATGTATTGGCTTACTCGAATTAAATTATCATCACCGTCATCATCATCACCACCATCATCATCATCATCATTGTTCATGTAGACAACCACTTCAGCGTGCAATTATCACCATCAACTTCTACTTCACCTATACCATAAAGAAATACTGAATACAAAATTAACGTTTAGAATATGAAAACCACCGTGTGTGTGTGTGTGTGTGTGTGTGTGTGTGTGTGTGCTTGTGTGTGAGTGTGTGTGTAATTTGCCAGTAGTATTGAGTATCACCTGCCAGCCATTAGCCTGGAGTTCACGTCGCCCAGTGTATGGATTACCTAGAAACCTCTCACCCGCCACGCGTCCATCCATCCGTCTGCTTAGCAAGGACTGCAACTGTGTACTCACTGTAAACATGTGCGACCTGAGCCGGGTGCGAACATCAGCCTGCCAAATGATAGGCAAGGACGTGACCACTGGAGAGAGAGAGAGAGAGTAGGGGAGAGGACGTATTCACCTCACCTTCTATCATCATGAGAAAACAGAATTAAGATCACACTCACTTTTGTTCACCTTTATTCACAACTTTGCCAAACTTTGAAGAAAAAAAAAATCGCTATCGTGGAGGCCTGACAACGCGTCATGGTGAGCAGCAGCAGCAGAAGCAGCAGCAGTAGTAGTAGCAGGGGTCCGTGGGAACACCCTTGAAGTGTCACCTGCACCAGAAAATCAGATGACATACAAACGATTTTACTTTTGAGCACTTGGGCGACGAACACCTGTGAAATCACCTGGCGTTTACAGAGTGGATTGGTGTGTGTGTGTGTGTGTGTGTGTGTGTGTGTGTGTGTGTGTGTGAGAGAGAGAGAGAGAGAGAGAGAGAGAGAGAGAGATTTAAGTTCATGACAGTTATAGGTAGAGTGAGAGAAAGGAAGGAAGGTTAAAAGAAAGAAAGCAAAGAGGGAATGTAGGAAGAAAGGAAGGAAAAGCAATAATCAAAGGAAGGGAAGGTTACAATGTATATTATATGTCTAGAAATCGTTGAGTTTCATAAATGAGTTAAATTTCTATATGAATTTAGCATGTTTGATTGATTCAGGGTCTCAGGTAAACCCGTCTTTGGTCGATGGAATGACTAGAGCCTGCCACTGTGCTATTCTGTCTTTTCTTGCTGAATGATTTAGAGAAATGTAATCAAATAACTTATGACGTACACAAAATACTATTACTGTCTGTTATTCTTTATATAGGCAAAAAAAATACATTCTGCAAGTAAGACAATAAGGATATAAGGATAATAATTAACAAAAGAAGAAAGCAATGATAGAGGAAATGATAAATAAAGCTAAAATCAAAGAGAGAGAAAAAAAAAGAGTCAAGGAAAATGAAGATAACTGAAGAAAAAAAGAAATTAGAATAAACCTAAGAAAAAAAAAGAGAGGGAGAAGATAACATACATAAAGAAAACATTGAAAAAAGGTGAACTATAGCACAGTTAACGTCACTGAGAGTCGAACCAAGCGACAAAACATCTCCGACAGAATTAGAACAACACTGGCAGCGGTGCACCAAATCATTAATCGCTGCCCACGACCAACACAACGCCCATCTCAGCCACCGCAGCACTTGTGTCCTTTAAATAAGGTCTCCACGCCCAGCCAACCACGCCCACGGGGAGGAGGAAGATGAGGAGGAGGAGGGTGATTAATTTAGACAGCCCGATAGAGGAATGAGTGAGCTAAGCGGGCAGACATCAGCAGGTGACACGAATGTAGGAGTGAGGGGGACCAGAGTGGGATGAGGATATGTAGGTGGGGAATATGCATGGTATGTTTAATTAGGTGTGAGGAATACTGCAAATGCAATAAGGTAAGAGTGAGTAACCATATGTATGTGAATAAAAGAGGAATAATTATGATACCTTCCCATCCCTTTTCATCACTTAGTGTCATCCTCTTCCTTACCTTGCTTCCCTCCTTCTCCTCCCTCCCTCCTTCTCTCTCTCTCTCTCTCTCTCTCTCTCTCTCTCTCTCTCTCTCTCTCTCTCTCTCTCTCTCTCTCTCTCTCTCTCTCTCTCTCTCTCTCTCTCTCTCTCACACACACACACACACACACACACACAGGTGTGTGTATAATAATAATAATAATAATAATAATAATAATAATAATAATAATAATAATAATAATAATAATAATAATAATAATAATAATAATAATAATAATAATAATAATAATATTGATAATAATGATAATAATAGTAATGATAATAATAATGATAATAAAAATAATAATAGTTGTGTGTGTGTGTGTGTGTGTGTGTGTGTGTGTGTGTGTGTGTGTGTGTGTGTGTGTGTGTGTGTGTGTGTGTGTGTGTGTGCGTGTGTGTGTACGTGGGTATATGCGCGTGTGGGTGTGCTTGTCAAAACATATTAATATAATTTCATATTTATGAGAAAAATCCATTTAGTATGAATAGAGTCAATAGAATTAATAAATACTAATATCTTTCCTTTTTTTATCTCTCTCTCTCTCTCACACACATCTTCCATCTTTCTATTCGGTCTTCACTTTTTTTAACACCAGGTATTTATCAGTAACTCAATTCCCGGCGCACCTGAAGCTTCATTGACCACCCCCAGACGAGCCACACGCCACGAGGGAGGGAGAGAGAGGTGGAGGGGAGGGTGGGGTGGACTGGTGGGCGTGTGAAGGCGTGGGAAGACTTGGGAAGGTGTGGTAGTGTAGCGCGGTGGCCAACTGTATTCAGAAACGGTTTGCTCTCTCACCACGACTATTTTCAAGGGCCACAGAGATAATTAGAGGGGTTTTCGAGAGTGTATCAATAGTTAATAATGTAGAAATCTTATCACTTTGCCTAAAGAACCGCAAAAACACCTTAAAATATTCATGTAAATTTAAGTATACCTTTTTGAAATAGTGGAGATGAAGGACAGAAGTGTTTGAAAGTACGTAGCGTGCCAAAAGTTCCGTGGTCAGGAGGATTTGCGGATTAGTGTAAGGAAAGGTCAGGTCAAGGGGTCACGGGAGTCATCCATCAAAGGGCAGGAGGAGGTCAATACAGCGGCGCGTCAGGGGAAGGTCCAAGTTAAACAAATGTGCGGTGAGGGTAAGAAGGACGCGAGGTGCCAAGGACGCAGGACAAACACGCTGGTCAATAAATAATGATAACGCCAATGAATCAGCGCCGCCGTGAATGTTTGAATGTTCCCGGCGTGTTATAAGTCCAGTGAAGTGCATGAGGCAGGAGGTAAAAGTATATACATTTATTATAGAGATTATTATAGACTGAATACTTGAATGACTAGGAGTGTGTGAGAATAATTTGTGTTATTATTGTGTGCTGGTTTTTTTTTTTTTTTTTTTTTAGGTCAGAGTGAAGAGAAGGGTTGAAAGAAAGTCAAGGAAATAGATACCAAATTCTAAAAGGTAATGTGAGTTTTGATGGTGCATATAGAGTGAACATAGGTAAAGAAGTGATGATGAAAGATAGAAAGGAAATTCTAAGATGAAGAAGACCCCACCATCAGTAGCAGGAGGAGGAGTCACCCACCTTTCTTTACCCCCACATCCTCTTCTGCTTCCCGCCTTCCCTCAAACCAGCCACCCCCCTCCGGCCCCTTCTGTGTTCCTGCGAGGCGGACTGACAGGAAATATTTCATGCAAATACTTGACACACAAACCTCACAATGGAAGGGACAGATATTCTTGTTTGCGGACACCCATTATACCCAGACCCGCGGACCTAACCGGATTTTCCAGACCCTTTCTGCTGCCTTGCTCTTCCTTCCCGCGGGACGATACATCAGAACTGCTCCGTGTTCGACAAATGGGGGACATCGGTCTAGCTAATCTCTCTCTTTCTCTCTCTCTCTCTCTCTCTCTCTCTCTCTCTCTCTCTCTCTCTCTCTCTCTCTCTCTCTCTCTCTCTCTCTCTAAGAACACGGTACACCTACAATCATGCCAGGAAAACGACAAGATAATCATGGGAGAGTTCTTGCTCACGATCCAGGAACAACAACGTGAACAACATAAAGAAGTACTATGTAAGATGTGAATGAAATGAAATACTATATAAGATGTGGATCAAGAGAGAAAACAATAAGAAAAGAAGCTCAACAGTAAGATGTCAAGCAAGATTAAGAAACTGTTGATATTATCTCCACATCTACATCTATATCTACATTTGGCAGACAATGGAACCGTAAAAACGCCTTAAAAAAAAAAACTCATGTAAATTCAAATAAAACGCAGAAGTGATTGAGAATAATAACCATTGGCGTGTGAATAGACGTTGAATTATCATTTTGCTGTTTACATGGTACCTATTGTTCACTTAAGAAAGAACATGAAATTTTGGTAAAGACAAACGCTAGCAGTCACACACACACACACACACACACACACACACACCACCACCACCACCATCGTTCTCCTCGCCCCCTTCAAAATGCACCCGCGGAGGTAAATTTGCATACTTGATGAAATGTTGATCCATCCCCTCAAGACGGCTATCGTGCCTCTGTTTATCGCCGGATATGGAGAATGAAAGGGATACTGCCGCCGCCTCTGACCGTGGCCATATTTGCGTCTCTTAGGAGGGAATGAGATGGGCGAGGAAGGAAGGAAGGAAGGAAGGAAGGAAGGAAGGGATGAGATAAGATAGGATGAAAGGAGGTAGACAGAGAGAGAAAGAGAAAAGGGGAGAGGGATATAGGAAGGAGGGGAAATGAGTAGCAGAGGATGGAAAGAAGGAGGATAAGTGAGAGAGAGAGAGAGAGAGAGAGAGAGAGAGAGAGAGAGAGAGAGAGAGAGAGAGAGAGAGAGAGAGAGAGAGAGAGAGAGAGAGAGAGAGAGAGAGAGAGAGAGAGAGAGAAATGTAGAGATTACTCGGATTATACCTACAGAAAAGAAATAGCAAGGTAGAAAGGGGTGTGAATTAGGAGAATAATGACATATTGGAAGTGATGAAAGATACGAAGAGAAATAGAAAAAAAGAGAGAGAGAAAGTAGAGATAATAGGAAGAGGAGGAGGAGGAGGAGGAGGAGGAGATTTTTTGCTATCAATGGTAAAATGTGTGGAGAAGCAGGAAGATGGAGATGTGCAGTTAAATACACACGACAGAGATGCGTGATGGCGTGGTGGCGTGGTGGCGTTCAAAGAGGGCGACTAATAGGGGGACGGTAATGTGAGACGCAGTAGTTGTGGTCGGAGGGCAATTACTGAGGGTATTTATGAGATGCTATTGTTCTGACGTAAATCTGACAGACTCACGCCCCTCCCTCCCCCAAATCCCCACCCCGACTTTCCCCATCACCGCTTCCTCCTCATCTTATGCTCCTTAATTGTAACATCTTCGTCCTTGTCCTTTTCATCCTTTTCTCTCTTCACTCAGTACTTCCTTTGATCTACCTTTCCTTCTCGTCCTGCCACTCTCCTTATACTCAGAAAGGTCCTTATTCAGAAACGCTTTGCTCTCTCACCGCGATTAATTTCCAAGGACACAGAGATGATTAGCGTGATTTTCAAGAGTGTTTCTCCAGTTAATTATGTGGAAATCTTGTCACTCTGCCTCTAGAACCGTAAAAACACCTTAAAAAACTCGTGTGTAAACCTTCTCGAAATAATGAAGGTGAAGCACAGAAGTGTTTGAGAATATGAACCTAAGTCGTGCACCTCTTCACCATTGATAGCAAGGAACAAAGACCCAAAAATTTTCATCTTAAGATTTCTCCTCCTCCTCCTCCTCCTCCTCCTCCTCCTCCTCCTCCTCCTCCTCCTCCTCTTCCTTGTCTTCGTGTTCCGGTGTTCTTATAGTCACCTGATCTCTTAACTTTCCCAATGCAATGAGTGGCAGAGCAGCGGGAGGCTGACGGCTGGGATAGGCTGCATGAATAGCCCGTGTTGTGGATGTGGGCGGGTCTTTTGTACGAGTAAGATCCTTGTGAGATTTGTCATTCTTTCCTCATTGTTTCCTTGTCATTCATTGCGTCGGATTTAGTACTTAAGTTTTATCTATTTATTTATTTATTTATCTATTTGCTTATTGGCTTTTTTTCATAGACTAAGATGATTGTGGTTTTGATGGTAATGGTCGCACTGTTTGGCTACCTTCCCTCCCTCCTTCCATCTCTTCCTCCCTCCACCATTCATTTCCCTTAGCAAACCAGTAATTCGCCCGTTTAGTCACTGTAATATAGCTGAAATGGTATCAACACCTTACTCTGTGCTCTACGTCTCCATATCTTTTCCATGAAGATACTCAGTATATATGAATTGAACGTATGAATGCACCCTTGTATGGCAATGCTGCACAAAATACGTTCAGCAAATACGGGACTGCTCCACTCACAAGAAATGTGTGGTTTGGAATCACGAAGGAGCCACGATACAGATCTGCAAGGCAAACACGCTCTCCTCTTCTTCTCCCTCCTCTTCCTCCTCCTCCTCTTTTTCTTACATACACTCACATTCTCATTTCTCAAACCCAAACAACACACCCTCCATACTTTGACCCTGCTTGCCGCCCCTCATTCCTGCGCGACGGTAGGTTGGCGGCGGCGGGAAATGGCTCACGCGTCACCTCCCTCGCCTCACCTGTCCCTCCGTGTCCCCCAAAGGTGTCCCTCTGTCACCTGGCGGCCCTAGCGGTGGTAGGGGGGATGGGGACGAGGAGGAGAAGGTTGTGGGGAGGAGAGGAGAAGGAGGGAAGGGAAGAACCAACACTCGACAACAGACTCCAGCAAACAAGATAGAGACTGAGTCAAACAAAGGAAAGAGCAGTGAGAGAAGGAGGATCCGTGATGGAGGTGAAAGTCCTAAAAAGAAAATAATAAGTCAATGTTTTCTACCTCGGCTC
The DNA here is from genome assembly GCF_017591435.1 of Portunus trituberculatus. NCBI lineage: Eukaryota > Metazoa > Arthropoda > Malacostraca > Decapoda > Portunidae > Portunus > Portunus trituberculatus. Next base: position 30,067,713 of record NC_059292.1, on the reverse strand, counting down.
GGTGACGTGGCGAGGGATTAGTTGTAGTGTGTTTGTGTGGAGGTGGGTGTTGGTGTGGCTGTTTGAGTCTTGTTCCTTGAGAGACGCAACGTGGATGAGTGTAATGTAGATGAATGTATTAATGAATTGAAGTAGAGGATAGGGAGAGATTAGAGAAAGCGTGAAAGAATGCGACTGTAGATAAACATGTGACTGTTCGTAGCGGAAGAGAGAATGAGAAGAGAATTGAAAGATGAGTGAATGCGAAGTAGATAAATAGGAAATAGATACGTAAAACTACAAGAGATGATAGAAATAGTGTCACGTAGTATAAGCATCAAAGCGTCTCACTAATATATTGCCAATCAAGACGACGACAAGAAAAAAAAGGCTATTTCACCCACTTTTCGTCCAGACATTGTGCAAAGACACTAAACGACACATAAACAGAAAAAAAAAACTATCCATCTAACCCCTTGAGTACCATGACGCGTTTCAATATTCATTCTGCTTACTATTTAGTGATTTTATGCAGGTACAGAAACTTATGCGGGTATTGAAATAGTAAAGACTGTGGCCATTAATCTTGTGACTTCCATAGACCCTTTCCAGTGAAAATGAAATAAGCTAATCATACCCAAACTCATGGTAAAAATGCGTCCCAGTACTGAAAGGGTTAAAGAGTTAGATAAGCAAATAAACCCTTTACAAACTTAAGAAGGGGATGATGACAGTACTGCAAAAAACATACCCACTTCTATAATGGTAATGAAGGACAGACACGCAAGGTCACCGCTAAGTACTGTGTCACGTAACTCGAAGGTCACAGGAGAGAAGGACGTGATTATATGGATACAACGTGCGTACCTATGCGAGCCCTCCACCTCCACCACCACCACCACCACCACCATCCCTTCCCTTCCACCTTCACCACCAATCATCCGCCTGCCCTTCCCTTCCGCTTCCACTACATACCTCCTAATCTTCACCGTCATCATTACCATCATCATCATACCTGTACGTCCTCCCTCTACATATATACGTACACCCGTCACTCCTACACACACACACACACACACACACACACACACACACACACACACACACACACACACACACACACACACACGTCACCACCGTTGCCACCACCATCACTCCTCTTATCATAACAACTAACAAGACAGCTCTCCCTCTTGTCTCCACCGGAAGAAATCACTCCTCAGTCCGTCTTCCGCCCGCCACGACCCAGAAAACACTCCCCATCCCCCCTCCCATCACTTCCCTCGCCCCTTGCCACTCACTCCCACCGGCACCCAAAAAAACACAAAAAAAACTCGGGGTAAGTGGGTGAGTAGAAACAGTAAGAAGAATAAATGACCCAATTTGCATATGTAATTCCATTAAATCCCCTTCTTTTTTTTCGTCTCCGTCCCTTCCCCTCCCCATCCCTTTATTGTTCTTCAAATGAGTTGCGGCGGCGGGGAACATGTGGGGAAGGGAGTAAGGAAGATGGGAGGGTAAGGGCGAGGGAAGGATGGGATGGGGAAGGCTTGGTTTGCTGTTTGTGTTTAGGCTCAGACTCCAGGGATTAAGTCGATTAGCTTTCAAAACTCTATGTGTAGTGAGTTGTGTGTTTAAAGCATGTCAGTGTATTTTAATGTACTTTGAGGACTGCTTCTGTGTGCTGTCTGTGTGCTGCGCCTCTTCTGCAGAACTGTGATATATTGAGTGCCTAGGGTTGCATTGATTTGTTGAGTAATGGTGCCGCTGTAACAAGAACATATGCAAGAGATGAGAGTGTAGGTAGCAAGCTGAAGAATGACACTTGTTCGTTTCTTTATCTAACTTATCTTTTCTACTCATGCATAGATTACATAAATTTCTTCGGCGTAAACAAATATACATGTAAAGATATTCACGTTTATTTTACAGTATTGAGCAAGCACATATTCCATACCCAAAGAAACTGCTGAAGATTGACATTTCCCCATTTCTTTGTGTAAACTTTTTTCCTCAGCTTGCATAGGTAACATGGCTCCTTCAGCATATAAAAATACACCTAAAGATGTATATTTTCGTATGTATGTCATTGTTGCTGTGTGTATCATTTTCTTTCTTTAAACAACAGGAATATTCCCAATAAACAGAGGTGAAAATATTTAGTGCGCCTGTGTTTTGTGTGTGTGGTAATTGTGTGGCCTCTGCAGTGATTGGCGAATATGAGTGTGCCGATGTGAGCTCCCTGTGTGATAGCACTCTCTGTACACGCTGGTTATTAGTAGTCAATAGCATCCAGTAATGAGTTTTTGTTGATAATTGTCGACATACATCCCTACACGGCATTATTAATCGAGTGGCTGATTTCATACATTTAGCAAAATACATGTAAATATAATTTTTTTGTATATTTGTTGAAATTTAACAGTAAATATTGAACATATTGGCACATTCGTGCATCAAAAGCAACACACACACACACACACACACACACACACACACACACACACACACACACACACACACACACACACACACACACACACACACACACACACACACACACACACACACACACACACACACACACACACACACACACACACACACACACACACACACACACACACACACACACACACACACACACACACACACACACACACACACATACACACACACACACACACACACACACACACACACACACACACACACACACACACACATACATACACATACATACACACACACACACACACACACACACACACACACACACACACACACACACACATATATATATATATATATATATACACACACACACACACACACACACACACACACACACACACACACACATATATATATATATATATACACACACACACACACACACACACACACACACACACACACACACACACACACACACACACACACACACACATACACGCAAAACACGTACACATACATACACAAAACACATACACACACACACACACACACACACACACACACACACACACACACACACACACACACACACACACACACACTCGAGAGGGCCGGGTTCGAGTCCCGGGGCGGCGAGGCAAATGGGCAAGCCTCTTAATGTGTGGGCCCTGTTCACCTAGCAGTAAATAGGTACGGGATGTAACTCGAGGGGTTGTGGCCTCGCTTTCCCGGTGTGTGGAGTGTGTTGTGGTCTCAGTCCTACCCGAAGATCGGTCTATGAGCTCTGAGCTCACTCCGTAATGGGGAAGACTGGCTGGGTGACCAGCAGGCGACCGAGGTAACTTACACACACACACACTCACACACACACACACACACACACACACACACACACACACACACACACACACACACACACACACACACACACACACACACACACACACACACACACACACACACACACACACGCATTATTAGTTCGTGGTAATACCGGTAATAGCCATATGGAATTACAATAAAACAGTAATGAATATAATTATATAGTTATCATAGAAAAAAGATAATAATGAAATAATAATGATGATGATTATAATGATTATGATAATAATAATAATAAAAATAAATTATGCAGTATAATCTGTTGGTGTACTGATGTTTAAGTTAAATATTTGTTACTTTCCTCCTCCTCCTCCTCCTCCTCCTCCTCCTCCTCTTCCTCTTTCTCTTCCTCTTCCTCCTCCTCCTCCTTACATCTTCCCACGAGCGTCCCGTGTCCCGTGTTGGTCAGCGCCGCCACCCTCCGGAAGACATCCAGTACTGCTCCTCTCCCCCTCGTCAGGTTCCTGTAAATATTGACTCTCTCTCTCTCTCTCTCTCTCTCTCTCTCTCTCTCTCTCTCTCTCTCTCTCTCTCCCCGCGGTATGTGTGCACCTATAAGTTTTCGCTATTTCCTTTTCACTGTTCCTTTTCCCTGTGTATCTCGCGCCGCCACTCTGCCTGCCATTCCTCCCCTCTCTGCCCCTGCTCATCACCTCGCCCCCTCGCTCTCCCCATGGCGTGGCGTCTCTGGGGAGGAGGGTGGGACGAGGGGCGCTGGTCAGGAGGGTGAGGAGCAGGAGGTACAGGAAGAGGAGGAGGAGGAGAAGGAAGAGAAGGAAAAGGAGGAGGAGGAGGAGGAGGAGGAACACACTGTAAGACGCCCTCACACCCTCCAGATGTAACACTCCAAGACACACACATTCACACACACACACACACACACACACACACACACTGTTAACTACCAGTCTCTTTGGTTTGTGTGTGTGGTGTTCACTGAGGCTGCGTTCTTGCTCCCTACACCACCGGTATATACTGCAACAGGAGTGAAAATAAGAAAAATAAGAAAGAATGGAGGGAATAGAAACTAATAGGTAAAAGAGTCTGATATGAATGTCATGTATGAATGTAATGTAAAGAAGAGAAAACGGGAAGAGATGAGTGATATTAGAAAGTACTCGAATGAGACAGTAATAGATATGTTATAAGAAAAAGGAAAATAAAGCAAAACTTATATTTGAGTTATTTTGCCGTTGCAGTCACTGAAGTTCATACGTAGTACATAAAGCACTAGTGAAGAGGTTATTTCAAGACTTACTTTCTGATCATCCCGAAAAGTACCGAGTTAGAACGCAGAGCTGCTTATTATGAACAGTCTTCTTTAAATTCCTATATCACCCGCGGAGTCTCCTTCTAACTGTTCATTTCGTTTGGGGAGTGGAACCTCACTGGGCATTTTTTTTTTTCTATAATGATTTTCATTGCCCTTAGCCTTTTCTCTCTCTTACATAAAAAGAAAAAAGACTTTTCACGTGCAGGATTTCACCAAAGAAGGAGCAATGTGTGAATTTTTTGCAAGCATCCACACGAAAAGAGAATAAAAAAGAATGATGGTGTACTTTCTAATCGGTATAAATTTTGGAGGTAAGTACACAACTAGAAGAAATGCCTCTAAGTAGTCAATGATGAAGGAAAGCCGTATCAAATAGTAGCCAGGGATAATTAATAACTCAAAACGTAAAAATAATAAAAAACGAACATTATTACAGAGCCCTTGCATGAGTACGTTTCTTCTCTTTCTCCTTCTCTGTGCTACATTTTACCATCTCTTCCTTATCCTTCTCCTGCTCTTTCTCCTATGCCTTCCTCTGCTCCTTTCTCTCTTTAGCCTGAACGCCTCCTTTCCCCCGAAGAGATGCCATCCTCCACAGCACCAGCTACATTATCCTCCCCCAGTTGTCGCTAATCGCCTCGCCCCCTAAACAGTGGCGTCATTAACCTTCCTCATCCCGACACCAAAAGTTGGCTCCTGCGACAGTCCAATTCTGACTCCTCACCTTTCAATAGCCACCGTTAATCGAAGGAAGGTCCGCAGAGAGAGAGAGAGAGAGAGAGAGAGAGAAGTCAGTGGTGGTGGTGGTGGTGGCAGGGTAAAACATACTGCTTCTCCTTCTTGCTTGAATAGACGACGGCGCAAGTATTTGTTCGTCGGCGAAATCAACAAATCCCTAACACCCTGGAGTCCTTTGTAACTTCTTTTGTCCGACATCGTGTTCCTTCTCTAACAATGAAAGCGGCTGCCTCTTTACCACCTCCTACTACTGCCCCTCCACCTCTTTTCCCCTCCTTCTCCCTCCTTCCCCGTCCTTCCCTGGGCTTGATATAGACCCAAAATTTCGAATCTGTTTTAATTTCGGTGCAACACGTAAAGGCCTTTGTCAGAGGGGGTCCCGTGGGCGCCTTGCAAGCTGGGCCCAACACGCCTTATCTAGACCCTTCCACGCTCCACTTCGATTAACAAGGTTCCCGTGGGGCCTGGCGTTCCTTTCAGCCGCCTTGTGGGGAGAGAAGAACACAACCAAGGCGCAGGAGGAGGAGGAGGAGGAGGAGGAGGAGGGAGAGTGGGAGGAGTGAAGGAAAGATGGGGTAGGAAAGAGAGCTGGTGAGTGATTTTTTTCTCTCTCTCTCTCTCTCTCTCTCTCTCTCTCTCTCTCTCTCTCTCTCTCTCTCTCTCTCTCTCTCTCTCTCTCTCTCTCTCTCTCTCTCTCTCTCTCTTGCCTTCTTTCTTTCTTTCAGGCTGACGAGGGAAAGAGGAATGAGGGAGAGGGCAGAAGTGAGGCTAGATTGAGAAAGTTGTTTAGTGAGAGAGAGAGAGAGAGAGAGAGAGAGAGAGAGAGAGAGAGAGAGAGAGAGAGAGAGAGAGAGAGAGGTGGGACGAACGTAAGGATTAAATTATGTATGAAATAACAACAAAAGATAAATGCCACATAAATACTTGGACTCTTTCCTCTCCCTCCCCCTTTGTCTAATATTACCGTTATCATCACCTTTTCACTACGGCGGCTTTCATCACCATCCCCAACATCACCACCACAACTTTCTCTTTCTTCATAATCCCGTCAACACACAAATATTGTAGTTAATATCTTCATTTCACTATCATTGTTACCATTCTCACCATTATGACATTCATTCTACCATCACCATCACCTCCGTCACCACCACCATTACCACATTCTCTTCCTTCACAGCCACGTCAACACATATATCTTAGTGTAATATAACATACCTCTTTATTTCTCTATTATTGTCACCATTCTCACCATTACGACATTCACTGTATCTTGGCTTCTCATCATTACTTGCGGAACATCGCTTGGCTTCATCACCTCTTCCTTTTGGTTTCTCTCCCTTTTTTTCCCCCTTTCTCTCTTTCTTGCTTTCTTTTTAGCATTACTACAGCAGCGAATTTTCTTTCTCCTTTACTGCATCCATTTCCACTTTAATATCACCACCACCACCACCACCACCACTACCACCACCACAATATATTTCCTCCCAGACTACCACCATCACCACTTACACATCCGCGTCTACTCTATTACCACCACCATCACGTCTAATCTCCCACCACCACCTCCACCACCACCTCCACCACTACATCCACTTCTACTCTAATATCACCACCACTACCAGCGCCACCACCAAATCATCTACCACCACCACTACAGTTTCAAACCCACACTTTCCACAACCACATTTTTATATCTAACTAAGTACCCTCTGGAAAAAAAAGGTGTCGTTTTTTCTAAGAAATATTCTAATACATTCCCTTCCCCCCTCGCACAGCCGTCCGCTAAACCTCTTCATTAAGAAGAATTCTCTCGTGTAGCTCTTGCAAGAAAAAGCTTTTGAGTTTTCCTCTTGTCAGAAAATATTTGCATAGCATCATATTCAAGAAAAAAAGAAATATAAAAAGCAAAAGTCGGCATTTAGCTCTGGCAAGAAAAAGCTCGCGTTGTATACCTCTTGCACGGAAAGGCTTTTGTTTACTCCAGCTGAGGAACGCTTATTTTATTCTGCCCCAGGAACGTTTGTCTCACTCCTCCCGGCGAGCAGTTTTGTGCTTATTGCTCCTCCTCCTCGTTTTCCTCCTTGTCTTCCTCCTTATACTCATTTTCATTCTTTTTTCCTTCATCGCCATCTGTCTCGCTGTTTCACGTTTTTCATCCTGTCCTTTGCTGAGTTTTCCTTTCCAGTATAAACCTTTACCTTCGGCCAGTGTGTCTTTTTCCGAGAGAGGAAGACCGCGGGGAGGCGTCCTGGCGGCGGGGAACTTCTGTAGGCGATCATTTTTGTAGCTTATGGTGGCGGCTGTTCCCTGGGAGAGCGAGGGTTGGTGGTTTTTATTTCCCATAGCCACCTCAATCTTTCTTTTTATATCCCCTCCCTGGAGTAACGTTAGGCCTGAAGATCCTGCTACCTCTCATCTACCTTTCTGTGCCCCGACAAGTGATGGGAGGCCCCAGGTGTGTGTGTGTGTGTATACGTGTGTGTTTGTGTGTGTGTCTCATTTGTTGCATGAAGAGTGTTTGTGTTTTGCAGGTTGACTCACGCCAGGCACTGAGAGGAAGAGATTCATGCACGAGGTACATTCTGAAGTTGTTTTCGCTCAGTTATTGAAATTATGTAGTGGTTTTGTGTTGAGGTTGTGTGTGTTGTGTGTGTTCCAATAGTTTTTGTATCTGATTACATGTTTTTATTTAATTTTACGTTTGATTCACTTGTTCATATATTTATTCATTACTATTTCAATGTACAGCGCCACGATACTTCGTTGTTATAACGTCAAAATCTTTCTTTCACGTGGCGCTTTGTTACTGAGGTGTGCTGGAAAGGTATATATACGTTCTTGATGGGACTAGAGTGTGGCGATCCATTTGTATGGTTTGTGATGAGAACTGCTGTGATCCTTTCCTTGGAATGGTCACGGTTGCAGCGATCAGTTATGCGCTAAATCCTGTATACTGGCTCATTGTTCCTCTTACATTTACCTGCTCATGAAACTATTTATTTATCCTATTACATTCCATCTTATTTTGCTACATTATTATTTTTACTCCGTGTCATTTACCTGCATTTTTACGACGTTGCTACTGATTATTTAAGTAGAAAGCATTAGCAGCACACAATTCCTAATACTTATTGAATCACACTGGAAATGCCTCACTTTACATGCAACCTTGATGGCGTAAGAATGCCTCGTGCCCATCCAGAACACACGCTCCACTCCCCATGAACCAGTGTCAGTTAGGAGTGTCAATTAACGTGGTCCCAGTAGAAAGAGTGAAGGATACCCAGACATCCTGCACACTGAATATCGATCACGAGTCAGTTAGGTCAGGGAAGGGGAGCGGGAGTGGCTGGAGGATGGCGCTGACTGAAGGGAGAGGAGAGAGAAGAGGTCAGGGAGAGGGAGAGGAAAGGAGTATGGAGGAGGGGATGAGAAGTGGGAAGGAGTGAAAGGAGAGGAGAAGAGAAAAGTCAGAGGAAGATGGAATAGGGAGGAAGGCATGGGAAGTGGGAAGAGGTAAAGGGAGAGGAGAAGAGAGAAGAGGCCAGGAAGAGGAAGAGCATAGAGAGAGAAAGGGATTGGAAGAGAGAATGAGTAAAGGGAGAGAAAAAGAGAAAAGAGGTCAGGGAGAAGGAGAAGAAAAAGTGGGGAGGAAGAGATGGGAAGTGGGAAGGAGTGAAAAGAGAGAAGAGAGAGGCCAGAGAGAGTAGAAGGGAGTAGGGAGGAAGGGATGGGTAGGAGTGGAGAGGAGTCTGAGTATGCTTACACTTACGCCGCCTGCATCCTCATCACAAGGCCATCTCGTCTTCGTCAGGATTGCGTCGCGGCACTGACATGGTCCCTAATGAGTGGTGGAGACGGAGGTGTTCGGTCTGACCTCCCCTGACCTCCAGACGGCCTCTGTGGAGACACCCCGCCTCCTGGGAGATCGTCAGCCGGTGGTCGGAGGTATCGTAATGGTTATATAGATTAGCTGGATACAGGGAGCATGGTTCTTATGGTGGGTGGGTGGAAGGAAGGGTCGGCAGTGAATGGTGTTGAGGGGACGTGCGGCAGGCAGGCAGGCAGGCGGCGGTGTGTGGTGTGTGGTGTGTGGTGTGTGTGGCAGGGAGGCTAATGGGGCGGCGAGGTGCAGCTAGCCAGGGTACAGTGACAAGTGGACCGTAATGGCTCCTTTTTTTTTTTTTTTTTTTTTTTTTTTTTTTTTTGAGGAACAACAACACAGGGATATCAAGAACCGGGCCGTGCATGAGAGAGAGAGAGAGAGAGAGAGAGAGAGAGAGAGAGAGAGAGAGAGAGAGAGAGAGAGAGAGAGAGAGAGAGAGAGAGAGAGAGAGAGAGAGAGAGAGAAGCATCCATACTCTGGCGAGGACTGAGTAACCGACAAGAGGCAGATGCAGAAACAAACATACAGATACACAGACAAACAGCCACACAACGGAACAACAAACAGATAAAAGTAAGAAAGAGAGAGAGAGAGAGAGAGAGAGAGAGAGAGAGAGAGAGAGAGAGAGAGAGAGAGAGCATCTGTACACCGAAGATTAAAGAAGCAGAAGAAAGGAATGAACCGCTGAGGACACACTACCCTACACAGTCCAAAAAATGACGAGGTCTGGCGTGCACCCCGGGGCGGCCGCAGCACACCTGGCCGGCGGCGACATGGCGGTGACGCGGCGCTCATTAGCAGCTCTGTTTTGAGACGCGGCGGCGGTGGGCGGTCTAAATGAAGGCTGCGGAGAGAGAGAGAGAGAGAGAGAGAGAGAGAGAGAGAGAGAGAGAGAGAGAGAGAGAGAGAGAGGTCGTTTACATGTACAAAGATTTATAGACACGATGGTGCATGACTCACGAGTTAATAAATCGAGGTATCTGTATACTCAGCGGTGACGGAAAATGTGAAAGGAAACAGAGTAATGAGAGAGGAATAAACAAGTCAGCCGGAGTAAATAAAAACTGTGAATGCAGTAAAAAGTATAAATCAATATATATTCTATGAGCTGTACGTAATTCTGACTTGTGCTGCGTCATTCATATAGTAAAGAAATGGTATAAAAATCCATATTATTTCGTAAAACATTAGAATATTGAACTTAACAGAAGATAAAAAGAGTTAAATAATAAAAGATAACAAATACCAAGAGTTTATAACAAAGAATGATAAATATTTTAAGTCATCAATTATACAAATATTTTTCAGATCAATAAACAAGAGACAACGGGAAATCAAAATCACCCTAAAAACAAAACAATATAGAATAAACTAATCTCTCCCAAAACAAATAAACACACTAAAAGTATGTACCACTTAGCAAACACTTAATAAAGACAGGTGAGCCGAGCCGTGTTGCATCACCTGAGTCTTTAATTGTTTCCCAGGTGATGCAGGTGATACACAGACAGGTAACTCCTTCTTTTGCCCATACCAGCCCCCAAGACCTCCTTCACGCAGTAATGGTTGTGACAGGTTCAGCGGCGTTTAGGGGGCCTGGCAGAGGAGGAGGAGGAAGGTGTCTCATAATTACCTGCGTGTTCGGTGAGGTACCTGACGAGTACCTGGAGGAAAGTGGAGACAGGTCGCCGTGTAATTGTCTTTCCCGCCCCTCCGTGTGATAAATATGGAAGGTGAGAGGAAGGAAAAAGGGTGGACAGGGAGACATTACGGGTGAGAGAGAGAGAGAGAGAGAGAGAGAGAGAGAGAGAGAGAGAGAGAGAGAGAGAGAGAGAGAGAGAGAGAGAGAGAAGATACATGATAAGCTCTTCTATTGTGAAAACATATTTGCTTATCTTTAACTATATCTTGTTCTAAAAAAGACCAGATATATACGTATACAAGGAGTTCTATAAGGTAGGAATGTAGAACGTCATACATTTTCTATGAAATTGCTTGCACTCCCTTCCTTTGCAATGATTTAGCTGCCACATGTATATTATGCCCAATTAGAATCTTCTTTGTTGTATGTAATGAATTTGCTCTTCCGGGAAAGTTGTGGTTCTCTTCAGATATTATTGTTTTAATTTATGTTTGTGATTGCATAACTAAAAGAATAATATGTATAAATCAGATTGTGATGAAAATCAGCTGGTTGTCAGCTGACAAAGCTGCATTGCTTTTGATGATGGTAGTGGTGGTGAGTGAGCGCGGCTGATGATGAGAATGATGGAGCTAGCAAGTCGAGTTGCGATGAGGCGAAACTACTTCAGCATGGGGTTACCAGGACAGCGTCCCTCACACAGTCCTCAGGCACAGAGTCGCTCAGTGCCACATCTTTGTCCAGCGAGGAAATATGCAACTTTTGTTGTGAATGAAATGTTTTAGGGTGGGAACTTACCAGGGTCAGATTTGTTTGCAGAACTCTGTAGATAAATGTTATGCTTAAAACTGTAAATCTAATTCTATTATCCCAATATATCTCCACTTCAAAATCATGTTTTCAAAGCAATTCATTACAGCTATGTATGCATCTCTCTATCTGTTTGTTTGCAAGTTTATTTATTCATCTATTTACTTTTATCTGTTTATTTGTTGATTTTATCTATTCATATATCATTCTGGTAATGGCGCTCCGTGTCATGCAGATGAACTGAATGACTGAAGCAAACATGAGAAAATCACTTGTTAATTATTTCTGTGTCAATTGGATGCAGATACATGAGATCAGTGTGAGTGAGAGACGGCCGCCTTGACGTGCTTGGCGGCCTTCCTTCCACTGCCGGGCCCTTGGCAGGTATCCATCTCCCATCGCGGGGTGCAGATCAGTGTCCACTCTAGGGCAGTCATTTGTATTTCACAGGTGTGTGTATTTACCTAGTTGCATTTACCCAGAGTTTTTCGAAACTAGGGATTGATGCCAATCATGCCATGCTTTGCGTCTATAGATAAAGGGACGTACATGTACACCCTACATGTGTAGGGGTCGTGACGCATAGTGAGTTATGAACTGATACTTGAGTAATATAAGGGATGGCTAACTGCTTTTCCTCAATAATGACAGTACTGAATAACTGCAGGGGGAAATTTTTTTGCAGTTTGAAATTAGGCTGTACTTTTTGGATGGTATTGTTTGTTGGCGGACAAAGGTTTAGTTCCCATACACAACAGCAAGTTTTGAAAGAATATTCCAGACCTGATGCATGTACGAGTACATGTATTGTCCAGGGGGAAGCGGCAGTTTTACCAGTGTAAAATATTGGAATGCTTTGCGTTCCCAGCAACTCACCACCTCTTGTTGTATCGTACTCTGAAAAGTCTCTGATACCTCGCTACGTCACACCAGACTCAAACCGTTAGCACAAACGGTGATAAACACGGGGACTACGTGCCATATCCACATTTATCATCACAGTATTCGCATATACATTATATAACATTTCTTTCACTATTTTAGATGCCCATGTCACTAATACTTCGCCCATTCATCATCAAACATTATTCATGATGTACAAATACGTCAAAAATAACTCAAATTTCCACATGTTTTGGCCTGTAATATCAAGATCAAGATCAAGATCACTTTTGACGTCACGGCTCTTATGCCTTTTCGATTAAATGCCACTTTTTTTGCCTAAAACAATGCTGGTCCGTATATTTCTCATGGTTTCCTTCAGTTTTGAGGCCATTCCAAGGTATTCCATACGGTACAACCTCGACAGAGTGACTGCATCATAGATAATTAGACGTCCCGCATCATTACCAGGCAAATCTGTACTAAACTATTCTGTTGTGTTCCATCAAAGCTTTCGTCGTGTAGTGCCACCTTGCGGTGGGTTCCGGGAACATTGCGTCTAGTTGTAGTTTTACAGGGCCTGGGCTTTACGCTCGTGTAGCCCCGTCTCCGTATCTACACTTATCCAATTTTTCCTTAAAGCTGTGTGTGTGTGTGTGTGTGTGTGTAATTCACTGTTTGATCTGCTGCAGTCTCTGACGAGACAGCCAGACGTTACCCTACGGAACGAGCTCAGAGCTCATTATTTCCGATCTTGGGATAGGTCTGAGACCAGGCACACACCACACACCGGGACAACAAGGTCACAACTCCTCGATTTACATCCCGTACCCGTACCCAAATATCTCCACCCGGCCGGGGAATCGAACCCCGGCCCTCTGGCTTGTGAAGCCAGCGCTCTAACCACTGAGCTACCGGGCCGTGTATGTGTGTGTGTGTGTGTGTGTGTGTGTGTGTGTGTGTGTGTGTAATGCCTGAAACTGAGAAATAACGATGACTTTATTCAGTATAAGACAGTATACAGGTTGCACAGTCCTGTTCACTACACTCTGACATACTGTGATACACTTCACTACGACGCAAATAGTACACTCTAAGGTGCAATATCGCTCTATTTATTTACTCACTGTACAAAATTCTTAGTGGAGCGTAAAGTGCCTTATTGTCAGAAAACCTTCAAAAACCAACACTATTCTGCGGACGACGAGGCAAAGAAACGCTGTACAAACCACTGGACGTGAGCCGAGCGAGGTGAGATTCCAACCACCTTCACACTGTTTTTGCGCTGCCTTGTGAGTCATTCCTACGACCGCAGACGTGAACCAAACCAGAGTACGAAGTTGAAAAAAAGAATACTAACAAACTGAAGGAGTGTTGAATCTGGAGATAGTTGAAGAAGGAAGTGGTGTAGGGAAGGGAAGGGAAGGGAAGGGAACGGAACTGAGCAGTGACAAATGGCCGTCTGCAAGGTAAGACTACGTAATGTAAGCCAAGAAAGACAGGTAACCCCCATCTTCTCCTTTTCCTGTGTATAATCTTCTTTCTCCTTTATTTAGCGTTTACTTATTAGCGTTTCTATCACTACCACCACCACCACCACCACTACAACTACCGCTACCACCACTATCACCACTATTATAACTTATGCTTCTACTACAACAACAACAACAACAACAACTCTCTCTTTCTTCTTCATTTAACATTTACTAATTGGAGTTACTTCCACCACCAACACCACCACCCCCACTGCCACTGCCACTACTATTACCACTATTATAACTTCTGCATCTACTACAACAACAACAACAAATCTCTCTCTCTCTCTCTCTCTCTCTCTCTCTCTCTCTCTCTCTCTCTCTCTCTCTCTCTCTCTCTCTCTCTCTCTCTCTCTCTCTCTCTCTCTCTCTCTCTCTCTCTCTCTCTCTCTCTCTCTCTCTCTCTCTCTCTCTCTCTCTCTCTCTCTCTCTCTCTCTCTCTCTGATCTACCACTACACCCTCTAACATTCCACCACCACCATCACCATCATCATCACCACCACCACCACCACCACCACCACCACCACCACCACCACCACCACCACTACTGCTTTTCCTTATGCCAGATCCATTCTTCTTCATCCAAACAATTATAACTCCCTCATTCTTTTTTATTCCTCTTTCCCGAACCTTCCCTTTACCTTCCTTATATACGAAATACCTCTCCTTCTCCCTCACTACCCTTCACCAACACACACACACACACACACACACACACACAGACACACACGTTGCCATACCTGTGGTGGGCCAAAGTCATCAGCGGTCCACTCCTGTCTTCCCAGCTCCATGTCGGGCCGGCGTCTGGTCTCCCTGATACACGCTCTTAACTGTACACCGAAGGGAATTAGACAATGAAGAAGCCGCCGAGGAGTACATTCATTTTTTTTTTTTTTTTTTTGTCCCTCTTCTGCTGAGTGAAGAGTATCGAGGGTGGTCTGGTATGGTGTGGCCTGGTCCGGTGTGGTCTGGTTTACTCTGTCCTGGTGTTAGTTTGTAGTGCTTGGGTCAGGTCAGGTAAGGTTAGGTTAAGTATTCTGTGTTTGATGGGTGCTTGATGTGGATTTGTCGTTGTTATTGTTGTTGTTGTTGTTGTTGTTTTGTTTTTTGTTATCGCTGGGATAGGTATTGGTGGAGCGGCAGGCCCAGTACAGCCACTTACCCACACAGCCACACACCCACGCACCCACGCATCCACACACACCCACACTCGCCTCCTCGCCCCGTCATAAATTTCCGATGATTTATTGGTTTCCTGCAGTCCCGTAAATTGTAATGGTAGGGGAGTATTTCGGCAGTTAACACGAGATTTATAGGAAGCGCATATGTTTACCTTACATAAATACTGGAGAAGTAAACACACACACACACACACACACACACACACACACACACACACACACATGGTAAGCTGTATAGGAAGGCAGGTCGTTTCTCTGCCTCCGGGGTTTGGTGACATGGGTGGGAGTGGCAGCACCGCCCACACACTGTATTGAGAACCGCCCACGCCGCCACCACCACCGCCGCTGCCGCAAGCCGCCCTCAGACCACAAAAAAACGGAGACAAGCATGAAAACGCTATCAAACCACTGCAAACACCGACCGTTGTGGTGTTTCCAGAAAACCGATCCCGCACGCCCGCACGCCCACATGCATGCACGTACGAACACGCCCACACAATGCCAGACAACCGCGTCCTCTGTCCGCACGCCGCCCAGACTGTGTGTTGAGGCGAACCACGCATCACGATGTCACCGCCTCCAGATACACCTCGGCAGTGTTCTTGGTGATGAGCTGCTCGTGTGTGTGTGTGTGTGTGTGTGTGTGTGTGTGTGTGTGTGTGCTGTTTTACATTACGTGAACCCAGGTCGTGCCCGCCATCGCTCATTCTGTCTGTCGTTCTATGGTGTGAGGGAGTGTGATAGAGATGTGTGGTGTGTTATTGTGATATTATGATATTTGGACAGGAAACTTTTATTTCATCCGATGAGCTCCAAAAAAAAGATCAGGAGGAGTAGGAGAAAGAGGAGGAAGAGGAGGAGGAGGAGGAGGAGGAGGAGGAGGAGGAGGAGGAGGAGGAGGA
>NC_059292.1:30036542-30046542 GCF_017591435.1 Portunus trituberculatus | reverse complement strand
TAACGGAGGGAAGCCTTGTATTGGTGGCGCACGTTTCAAGACGCCGTGGACTCCATTACTAAGCCACTAAACCAATTATGTAGCGATAAAGGGTCAACAATGAAGGCGACGCCGCGGCCACCCTTCCTCCTCCATGGGTGGCCTGCTGCTGCTGCTGATGATGATGATGGTGGTGGTGGTGGTGACGGTGGTGGTTGTGGTGGTGGTGGTGGTGTACTGAAAGACGGAGAGTGGAAAGTGAGGAAGCAAATGGAGACAAAGGGAGTAGAATTGTGACTTACCTTGCCGTGCTCCCCTGTCTGTGTCTGTCTTGCCTGCCTGTCCCTGCCTAGCTGTCCCTTCCTGCCTGTCCGCTATGCTGTCCTCACTAACATATTTTTCTTTTCTTTTTCCTTTTCGTTTTATTTTTTTGTCGGTTCTTTTGTGAATATTTGATTCCACAATATTTTTTTTCTTTTTTGTTTTTTGGATCAGCAGAGACTGTATTACTGATGCCGATGGTGATGGTGGTGATGGTGGTGGTGGTTATAATTGTGGTGGTGTTGGTGGTGTGGAAGAGGGAGTAATTGTAGGCATCTCTTGACACAAAACAATTGACAACCTGTATCTGTATCGCGGCTGTACTGAATTCCCATCAGCGTGGATAGTAGGAGTCTATCCATCTCTTACTTTTCCTCATCCTCTTCCTTCTCCTTCTCCTCGTCTTTTTTCCCCTTCTCCTTCTCCTTCTTCTCCTCTTTCTCGTCTTCCTCCTTCTCCTCGTCTTCCTCATCCTTCTCTTCCCGTTCTCCTTCTCATCCCCACCTTCGTAGGTCTTAAAATACACCTGTTAACATTATTAAGAAGAAAAAACACCATATAGTACTGACAGAGACGTCCCTTTACATGGTTTGCACGTGGCCGGTTAGTGTCTATATAATTCTACGGGAGTTAGTGAAATGCGGCGCGCGTGATCCTAAGACTTTAAGAGCCTAACCTACTGTGTCTTAGGGTTTCTTTGTATTTATTCTTGGTAAGTTATCATAAATTCCCGATCTTGGTTGAATACGTGAGCTTAATTTTATTCAGGCCCTTTGTCAGTCTGTCAGTCATTTCACCAGTCAGTCCACTAATCAGTCAGTCTCTCAGTCAGTCGATCATTGTAAGTATTGAAAGTTAAGTAAGTTGAATCTTACACTACTTATATGTTATGTCTTCTCTTCTTTATCCTCTCCTCCTCCTTCTTCTTCTTCTCCTCCTCCTCCTCCTCCTCCTCCTCCTCCTCCTCCTCCTCCTCCTCCTCCTCCTCCTCCTCCTCCTCTTCCTCCTCCTCCTCCTCCTCCTCCTCCTCCTCCTCTTCCTCCTTTCTCCTCTTCCTTCTCTTCCAAATCCTCCTTTTCTTCTTTATCCACCAGACAGGGAACTCCAGGATTATTAAACATGTTCTCACGATTCAGCTGAACTTCCTCAAGAATGATATTGCAAAACCTTTCTTATATTTGTATTGCGTGTAGCAGTAAGTAAGTGACATTCCTTGGTATTTAAAGATGTCTAATAATTATGTTACGTTTGGCTAGGTTAATTTCACGTTAGCTAATAGTTCTCTTTATTTCTCTCTGTCTCTAGTATGCAGGAGACATATACTGGTTTCATCTCTCCTTTATTTTCATCCTTTCCTTTTGGCAGACCTTCCAACAGCAGCAGCCCACACACACACAGACACACAGAGTCATTGAGTGCAGTTGTTGTGGCGGCGTGTGGCGTTAGGGTTGGGAGGGTCACGGGGCAAGGACATGAGAGAGGGAAGAGGGAACAACAGAGCGAGGCGAGTTGGTGGTCTGGGTTTGATCGTTCTTCCATCGGAGCGCGCAGCCATTGTCGTCTGTGATTCCGGGAGGGTTGTGTTTACGAGAACGACCTGCGCTGAGGAGTGTTTGAGCCTTCCACCCTTCCACCATGATGAGATAATGTATATGAAGAAGAATCAACGGCAGCAGCATATCTGTTGGCCCGTCGGAGGCTGTTTGTGATCATTTACTTTATGGCAATAAAGATGTAAGATGGTAGAAATGAATTGGTGAAATGAATGTTTAATACACTCCTGCCGTTCCTGCTACATTTACTACTATTACTACTACTACTACTACTACTACTACTACTACTACTACTACTACTACTACTACTACTACTACTACTACTACTACTACAACTACTACTAATACAACTACTACTACTACATACCACAATCACCACAAACATTACCACACTCACCCGCACCATCCTAGACATCACTACCACATCACATAGCATCCACCACCACCACCACCACCACCACCAATACAGCACAAAACCACAACGAGAAACACCAGCAAATGTCTCCACCACCAACCACCACAATCACCTTCACCACCACCACCAATAAAGCCACAAAGGGTCGCCTCTTCTCCCCTCTCCTGCCCTTCCTTACCCTTCCCCTCATCTCAGCCGTCCACTACCACCAATCCGGCCCTCGTTTCCTGCCACACCCCTTCCCCTCACTTCCCCTCGCGCCGGGTCGGAGGTCAGGGTTGTTAGGGCGTTAACGACCTCGTCATCATCGGCCAGCTCTCCCCTCTCCTCTCCCCTCGTCTCCCCTCCTTTCCCCTCCTCTTGTTAAGGCTTCACAGTTTCTTGTCTCTACTCCCCTTCGATATATATTTAAAGATTAGAAAGTTCTCCATTTTTTATTAGTATTTTTTATGTCTCTTCTTCCTATATTCAATTGAGGGATGAAAAGTATAAAAGGTGTCTAGATGTGTTGGTGGAGAGTACGTACAGTCGAGAGTTACAGAATGCCATGTGTTAAGAGCTTGAGCGGTAAAAGTGTGTTATTTTCTATCTAGTGATGTTTTTATGGTCAGTGTGCTAATGATGCGTGTGTTTTTGTGTCATTTGTCCCTATGGTTGTCTTGATATTTCTCTCTCTCTCTCTCTCTCTCTCTCTCTCTCTCTCTCTCTCTCTCTCTCTCTCTCTCTCTCTCTCTCTCTCTCTCTCTCTCTCTCTCTCTCTCTCTCTCTCTCTCTCTCTCTCTCTCTCTCTCTCTCTCTCTCTCTCTCTCTCTCTCTCTCTCTCTCTCTCTCTCTCTCTCTCTCTCTCTCTCTGTATGCACTCGCTCGCCACGCTCGCCATTACTCCTCCTCAACACATACACCCACAAAAAACAATCACACTACACATACAACACACACAACAAACATAAACCAAAGCAAAAAGTCAACACACCGCATCTCAGTCACTCCTTCTCCCTCTCAGCAGTTCATCATTTTCCCACTCTGGCCTAACCCTTTCCTCGTTTTTCCCTTTCCTCCCTCCAGCACCACCAGAAAGAACCTCAGAACCTCCTACCCCTTGCTTCCTCCCCAGCTCTCTCCCCTTCTCCTTTCCGTCTCCTTCCCCCTGGTTGGTCTGTCTTCCGTGCGGGGCCTGGGAGCTGCAGGAAGTGGGCCCTAATTGTCCATTGTGGAGTGATGGGGCAATTATGGTCAGCTTATAATAGCGGGAGCACATTTGCGGCCACCACGTTTGTCCAGGCGAGTGATCCCAAGATGGATTAGCCTTGTTACCGGCCGGCGACGAACGATTTTCCAGAGGGTCACTTCTGCGGCGGCTCGGAACGCTAGTGGGGGATACTTAAGTAGTTGGGTTAGTTAGTACTTGCTTAATTGTTAGTGTAGCGTTATTACTGTGGGAAGAAGAGAGGGGGTGAAGGAGTAATGGAGTGAAGAGGTTATTTGAGTAGGGGAGTGAGAGAGGAGTAAGGGAGTTGTGATGTGTGAGGGAGTGAGTGAAATGAATGAGTAGAACTGAGTGAATGAATAAATAAGTGGAGGTGTAATGTGGATATGTTTCTCTCTCTCTCTCTCTCTCTCTCTCTCTCTCTCTCTCTCTCTCTCTCTCTCTCTCTCTCTCTCTCTCTCTCTCTCTCTCTCTCTCTCTTTTTTTTTTTTTATTTAAACATAATTTATACAGAAGAACATGTACCCAAAGGCGCACTGTCGTGTGCTACCTATTCTAAGGGTACTACAATCTATTTCTCTACAATATTTACAAGACTTAAAAATAGAAAATATACAAGATGGTCAGCATGTAAATGGAGCACTGTTCTTTTCACTTCACTAGCACTATTCACGCACTGCACTACACTGAGTGTCACGTCACAAAGAGTGTCAGAGGAGTTGGCAGTGTCTGTCTCCACTTATGTGCCATCAGTTTGACACTGTGTGTGTTCATCTCCTGGACGTGAGGCACCGCGGCCGTGAACAAGTTCCACATCCTGGAGACGCGTCCTGCGAAGGTGCGTTGATGCTGACACCCGTGGGATCGCGGCACCTCTACGGCGTCACCACCATTGAGCACCGTTCTCGTGCTCCGTGCGGTGACTCTCAGAGGATGACGCAGCCCTGCCAGATGTGGCACTCTTTGCACCTGTGCCTTATGGAACACTACGATCGCCGCCACATCTCTGCGGTGTTCCAGTGAATCAAGGGACGCTCAGGCTCTGGGTGAGGTGGTATTGCAGCATCTACTAGCCGTATGGCGCGGCGTTGGATGCTGTCCAGTCTCCTTCTGTGTGTGGCGGCACAGGACATCCAGGAGAGAGCTGCGTACTCAAGGTGGGGCCGCACCTGTGCCTTGTACAGCAGCAGTCTCCCTTCCTGTCGAGGAAACTGGCGATCCTTCTGAGAGCGGAGATCCTGTGAGAGGCTTTCTTGGCAATGGATTTGACATGGCTGTCAAACCTCAGCCCTCGATCCACCTCCACTCCAAGTATCTTGACGTCATCTTGGAGTGGGAGAGCAGCAGCGCCAAAGACAACTTTCCTGCCATTGCTGCCATGGCGGCTGGGGACCGAGAGACAACCATTGCCTGTGTCTTCTCCGGCGCGAATGTCACTTGCCAGCGAGCACCCCACTCCTTTATCACTCGTAGCTGCTGATTGATGGCCTCAGCAGCCCGCCCACTGTCCTGGCGTGGATAGGTATAGGAGAGGGTGCAGTCATCAGCATAGGCCTTGACTCCTGGCAGTAGCTGGAGAAGATCATCCACGTAGATATTCCACAGGAGTGGGCCAAGAATTGAACCCTGTGGCACTGATGCCTCCACAGGCAGGGACTCAGATGTTTGCCCGTTGACAACCACCTTGAGGCTTCTGTCCTGCAGGTAATTTCCCAGGAGTCGTAGCAAGCCACCCTGGATGCCTTTAGCACGAAGCTTTTCCAGTAATCCGTTGTGCCATACTTTATCAAAAGCTCCAGCTATGTCCAAAGCAACCACTATAGTGTCCTTGCCGTCGTCGAGGGCGTCCTGCCACTGCCTGGTGAGAAGCATCATTAGGTCGGAGGTTGACCTTCCAGGTCTGAACCCAAACTGTTGGTCTGAGAGGAGGGCATTGTCCTTGAGATGGCTACACACCACCTCTGCCACGACCCTCTCAAACACTTTACCCACCACTGACAACAGGGATATGGGTCTGTAGTTTTTTGGGTCCGTCCTGGAGCTTTTTGTGTACAGGAACTACTCGAGCCTCCTTCCACACTGAAGGCCAGACGTTTTCCCGTACACAAGTTGTGAACTTGGGTGAGAGGGGCAGCCAGTTCCTGGGAGCATCGCTTCAGCAGGTGCGGGCTGATGTCATCAGGGCCGGTGGCTTTCTGTGTGTCCAGCCCCGCAATAATCGCTTCACCTGCTGATGCGTCACCTCCACCATGGTGACAGTCTTCTCACATTGCTGGACCAGCTGAGGCGGTGGCTGCTGTGGATTCCCACCTTCATTTTCCAGCAAACAAGGAAGCCAGCAACTGTGCCCTCTCCTTACTGCTGGTGGCGACAGTACCGTCCTGCTTGCTGAGGGAGGGATGGATTCTTGGTGGCCAGTTCCTGTTTGTCCTTAACAAGGGACCACCAAGTTTTGTTTCCTACGCCAGTGCCACACAGTTTCCGGCGCAGGCTTTCCTCCCACTTTTTTAAGGCCCACTTGCTGGTTACCACCATCCTCCTGCATGCAGCCCTATGCAAGTCCTTGTTGCGCCGAGTCGGGTTCCTCTTGTAGCGGAGCCAGGCAGCATACTTTGCCTCAGCAGCAACACGGCAACGGTAGCCAAACCATGGCTGATCCGTCGGTCTGGTGGTGTATTCCCTGTGTGGGACGTGGCGTCTCTGGAGGGCGAGAAGGTGAGAGGTGAGTGCAAGTGCTTCACTCTCTGCTCCTCCCTGTAGCAGAGTGGCCCATGGGGTGTGGGTCAGGTCGCGGCGCAGGAAGCCCAGTCTGCTTTGTTCCACAGCCAGATGGTGCGGGTGGTGGCCTCGTCCCGAGCCACGCCCACTTCCAGCTGTGTCAGTACAGCGTGATGATCAGAGCTGCCCACGAGCCCCAGCTGATGACACTGAAGCTTGTCCTCCTGGTAGTCTGAGATGACAGGGTCTAATGTCCCTCCTCGTTCATGTGTGGGGAAGGTGACATGATCTGTCAGACCCTGCACCTCCAGGAGATTCTCGTAGGCGTCTCTTTCCAGGTGGTGATTGAGATCCCCCACAATCAGCACGTGGCTGCAGCTGTGTGCCATCATCAGGTTGTCTAAAGTCTCAGTCAGGTACAGGAGTGAGTCAGGCCCTTGTCGCGGGGGGCGATACAGGGCACACAGTAGAGGGCTGAGCGGTCTGCCAGCGTTACTCGGAAGTACATCATCTCCATCAGTGGAGGCGTGTCTATGTCGAGTAGCTGGGCCTGCATTCCTTCCTTGAAGCAGACAGCCACTCCACCTCCTGTTCGCTCCTGTCGGTCCCTCCTCACCCAGTGGGTGAAGCCCTGCATCCTGCCATACGTGGGCTCCACCTCACTGTTCAGCCATGTCTCTGTCACCACAACAACGTCTGCATTGTGTCGTTGCACACAGTTGTGGTATAAGTCTGCAAGGTTAGTCCGGAGACCACGGACGTTGCTAGAGACGACCTTTAGTTGGCGGCGGGGCAAGCTGGCTGTACCATGGTGAGGGATGGTAGTGAGCGAGGCCTGCTAGTCCGAGGTGGTGGTTAGGGTCCGCGGCCGACTGCTGGTACTGGTGAAGAGGGTGGTCCACTGCCGCCCCTGGCTCTGATTCCAGATACCAGGCTGAGGAAGGAGTGGGCGAGGTTGTGGTAAGGACTGAAATGAAGTGAGGTGGTGGGCGGGCTGAGGCGCTGCAGGTGGGAAGGGTGTGGCTGTGTGTCTTTCCACCGTAAGGAGCCGCTGTATGAGACGCTCCTGACGTAAATCGTCAGTTCTGGCGTGGCAAGTAGCAGAAGTGTGTCCTTTCCGTGAGCAGTACTCACACACTTTTGCCTTGGCTCGCTTTTGTGTCTGCTTGGTGGCCTGGTGAGTCCTCAGTCCTTCGCTGGACACCTTCCTCGCGTCCTGCTGCACTTCCCTCTTAGTTTTCTTTTTTCTCCAATCTCCTGAAGTGGTCTGAGGAGAGGTTCGTGGGCGAACAGAGGCACCGCGATCTACTCCGTTCGCTGTGTTTATGGAGGAAGAGTCCCTGCTGCTCTGTGTGGCGGTAGACGTGGTAGTGAGTACCGAGCAGTCACTCTGTGTGGCAGAAGGAGTGACAGTAGACGCTGGGGAGGTGTCACAGTCGCTCTGTGTGGCGATGGAAGCAGTGGAGGTAGGCGGAGCGGTCGTTGTTTCCCGGGCAGGCGAAGGGAAGGTGGAAGTTGAGAAAACAGCTGAGTGGCGAAGCTGTTGCGGTTTATCCGAGCTCCACCACGTCCTCCACCTCTCAGAGTCCTGAGTCCTGAGTCTCAGAGTCTCTCTCTCTCTCTCTCTCTCGTATGTAAAGTTGTGGTTTACTTAATTGACGGAATGACTTGTAGTGTTGACAGTTCGACTATTGCTACAGCTTCTTCTTCTTCTTCTTCTTCTTCTTCTTCTTCTTCTTCTTCTTCTTCTTCTTCTTCTTCTTCTTCTTCTTCTTCTTCTTCTTCTTCTTCTTCTTCTTCTTCTTCTTCTTCTTCTTCTTCTTCTTCTTCTTCTTCTTCTTCTTCTTCTTCTTCTTCTTCTCTTCTACCTTTTTCTTGTCTTCTTATTCACAACTATCTTCCTTTTTCACCATTCATTTCTTAATATTTTTTTTTCATCCCTCCTTCTCCTCCTCTTCCTCCTTCTCCTTCTTCTCCTTCACCCTTGACCCGCCTTTCGCCCTTTCAGGTTTCATTACAATGGAGGTGAAATTAAATGAAACAAAGGAACATGTACAAAACCAAAACGTGACATTGATGTGAATTAAGGTACAGACATGAACTTTGGGATGAGGTGAGGAAGAAAAGTATTACACATTCTCTCTCTCTCTCTCTCTCTCTCTCTCTCTCTCTCTCTCTCTCTCTCTCTCTCTCTCTCTCTCTCTCTCTCTCTCTCTCTCTCTCTCTCTCTCTCTCTCTCTCTGTTTCACTTAACTAAGAGGAAATTGAGAAAAATATAACCGTTTTGTAAAAGAAATTCAATGGTGTGATTTTTTTTTTTTTTTGTCTTTTTTTCGTATGGTGAGAAATATTGTGTGTCATTTTATTATGTAAGGTGACGTGACGAGGTTCATTTTATATTTCTTCATTCTTATTTCCTTTCCTTTCTCACAAACCGTTGCATTTTTCCTTTTTTTTTCTTCTTGTTTCTTCATCCCATATTTTGTTTTTTCTTTTTTCTTCCGTTCACCCCACTCACTGCACCTCTCAAACCTTCTTGATGCGTAGAGACCAAACAACAGACACTAGACAACGGAATTACTCGCTTTAGGGAGGCGGTGGCGTAGGATAAGGTGATGAGCGTGGGATCGGGTAGACGTCCACGCGTAGGTTCGAATCCCACTACATACCGCTTTGAAGCTATGCCATTTGTCGAGTGGTTTAAAGTTACCTACAGTCGCCATGATACCCAGGTTCTAGGTGGTTACCTCAAAGATGCGCTTGGGTGGTGATGTGGGCCCTATTATGGATACCACTATAAATAAAATTGCCTGCGCCACTAATGGGCCTAACAGCGCTTCCCACATATACTCTTCAAGTATGCCTACAGGCGCTATAGGCCATAACATAAAAAATATTCAGAAATGCTTATCTCTCTCACTACGACAATTTTTCAAGTCCCCATAAAAGACTAGCTGAGTTTTCAAGAGAGTTTCCCCTTATGATCAACTAGAAATCTTGCTAATCCATCTGTAGAACCATAAGAATACCCTTAAAAAACATGAGTATCTTCAACTAGATCCTTTGGAAATAGTCGTCGTGAGAGAGCAAAGCGTTTCTGAATACGGGTCTTAGTGTCACCAAGACTAAGAGGCGTATAGTGTAGCATCCCCAGCCTTCTCTAGCGCCGGCTCGAGAGATGAAAGGCATTGAAGGGCGCATCAAACAACGGCACACAGAGGGACGACTTGCTTCAGGGGATGAGTACTCGTAGTGGTGGTGGTGGTAGTGGTGGTGGTGGTGGGAGGGAGGTAGGGCATGTATAAGGAAGAATGGAGGGGAAAGAACAACAGAGGTAAAAGGGGAGAAATAGAATGCCTTACTCCTTCTCATCCTCTTCCTCCTCCTTCTCCTCCTCCTCCTCCTCCTCCTCCTCCTCCTCCTCCTCCTCCTCCTCCTCCTCCTCCTCCTCCTGGTTTTTTTGTAGATCCGAACAGCGACATCAAGAAGCCTGGAGTCTAATGCATTTCTTATTTTTGTTTTTGGTATCATTCATTTTATTTCTGTGTTTAGTAAGGCAAGACAAATAAGGCTTATTTTCGTTGTGTAGGAAAGGGTTCAGAAAGGATGGCGGCGAGCAGGAGGAGGAGGAAGAGGAGGAGGAGGAGGAGGAGGAGGAAAAAAGCGAAGAAAATAAACAAAAGCATGAAGAACAAAAGCAAGAACCAGCAGGAAAAAGGATTTGGAATAAATCAAGCAACAAAGGTAAGGATAATAATAAGGAAAAGAATAAGAACAAGAACAAGAAGAACAAGAAGGACAAGAACA
>NC_059292.1:30016542-30034042 GCF_017591435.1 Portunus trituberculatus | reverse complement strand
GTGTTGGTGTTGCATTTTTAACATTTGTTGTTGGTGTAATCTGTTGAGATGACTTTGGTGGTGGTGGTGGTGGTGGTGGTGGTGGCTGATGGCTAGGGTGGAGTGGCGATGTGGTTGTTGCTGCAGACATTGTTAGTTTGTGTACATGTACTTTACGTATATGTATCAGGAGAAAGTAGGTTACAGTGGTAATGATTAAATATGTGATTAGAATTGGCGCATCAATATTCGTATGTGAGTGTTTGTGTGTACGTGGAAGAATTGTCGTGGTCCCATGTGGTCTAGTGGCTAGGATACCTGGCTTTCACCCAGGA
This sequence comes from Portunus trituberculatus, assembly GCF_017591435.1. Lineage (NCBI taxonomy): Eukaryota > Metazoa > Arthropoda > Malacostraca > Decapoda > Portunidae > Portunus > Portunus trituberculatus. The sequence goes on along the minus strand of NC_059292.1, from coordinate 30,033,728 downwards.
GGCCCGGGTTCGATTCCCGGCATGGGAATATACTTTTGTCGTTTTTCCCATATGTTCTACGTTACCATCAGTGCAGGGAATGTGTTAGCTGCATGTGTGTATGGGTTGGGGTGTTGTGTTATGTAGTATTTTGAACAAAGAATCATGGAAACGTGACGCGCAGCTCCTAACAACAAAACACAAGTGCATTGTAGCTCCTCGCCTCCTATCCACCCTTCACACATCCATTCATTCTGTTCTCACCCTTCCATCATGCATTCTCCCACTCACTCACTCCAGACTCCAGGCATCCACGCACTCACTCAACACTCACCCTCCCTCTCTTGTTACTCATTTATCACTCCTTTACTCCTTTTCCACTCATCCCTCACATATCCACCTCACTCACTTGCTATACCCATCTCCCATTCAACTCCCATCTCTCTCTCTCTCTCTCTCTCTCTCTCTCTCTCTCTCTCTCTCTCTCTCTCTCTCTCTCTCTCTCTCTCTCTCTCTCTCTCTCTCTCTCTCTCTCTCTCTCTCTCTCTCTCTCTCTCTCTCTCTCTCTCTCTCTCTCTCTCTCTCTCTCTCTCTCTCTCTCTCTCTCTTTTTTTTTTTTTATTTAAACATAATTTATACAGAAGAACATGTACCCAAAGGCGCACTGTCGTGTGCTACCTATTCTAAGGGTACTACAATCTATTTCTCTACAATATTTACAAGACTTAAAAATAGATAATATACAAGATGGTCAGCATGTAAATGGAGCACTGTTCTTTTCACTTCACTAGCACTATTCACGCACTGCACTACACTGAGTGTCACGTCACAAAGAGTGTCAGAGGAGTTGGCAGTGTCTGTCTCCACTTATGTGCCATCAGTTTGACACTGTGTGTGTTCATCTCCTGGACGTGAGGCACCGCGGCCGTGAACAAGTTCCACATCCTGGAGACGCGTCCTGCGAAGGTGCGTTGATGCTGACACCCGTGGGATCGCGGCACCTCTACGGCGTCACCACCATTGAGCACCGTTCTCGTGCTCCGTGCGGTGACTCTCAGAGGATGACGCAGCCCTGCCAGATGTGGCACTCTTTGCACCTGTGCCTTATGGAACACTACGATCGCCGCCACATCTCTGCGGTGTTCCAGTGAATCAAGGGACGCTCAGGCTCTGGGTGAGGTGGTATTGCAGCATCTACTAGCCGTATGGCGCGGCGTTGGATGCTGTCCAGTCTCCTTCTGTGTGTGGCGGCACAGGACATCCAGGAGAGCTGCGTACTCAAGGTGGGGCCGCACCTGTGCCTTGTACAGCAGCAGTCTCCCCTTCCTGTCGAGGAAACTGGCGATCCTTCTGAGAGCGGAGATCCTGTGAGAGGCTTTCTTGGCAATGGTTTTGACATGGCTGTCAAACCTCAGCCCTCGATCCACCTCCACTCCAAGTATCTTGACGTCATCTTGGGTGGGAGAGCAGCAGCGCCAAAGACAACTTTCCTGCCATTGCTGCCATGGCGGCTGGGGACCGAGACAACCATTGCCTGTGTCTTCTCCGGCGCGAATGTCACTTGCCAGCGAGCACCCCACTCCTTTATCACTCGTAGCTGCTGATTGATGGCCTCAGCAGCCCGCCCACTGTCCTGGCGTGGATAGGTATAGGAGAGGGTGCAGTCATCAGCATAGGCCTTGACTCCTGGCAGTAGCTGGAGAAGATCATCCACGTAGATATTCCACAGGAGTGGGCCAAGAATTGAACCCTGTGGCACTGATGCCTCCACAGGCAGGGACTCAGATGTTTGCCCGTTGACAACCACCTTGAGGCTTCTGTCCTGCAGGTAATTTCCCAGGAGTCGTAGCAAGCCACCCTGGATGCCTTTAGCACGAAGCTTTTCTAGTAATCCGTTGTGCCATACTTTATCAAAAGCTCCAGCTATGTCCAAAGCAACCACTATAGTGTCCTTGCCGTCGTCGAGGGCGTCCTGCCACTGCCTGGTGAGAAGCATCATTAGGTCGGAGGTTGACCTTCCAGGTCTGAACCCAAACTGTTGGTCTGAGAGGAGGGCATTGTCCTTGAGATGGCTACACACCACCTCTGCCACGACCCTCTCAAACACTTTACCCACCACTGACAACAGGGATATGGGTCTGTAGTTTTTTGGGTCCGTCCTGGAGCTTTTTGTGTGCAGGAACTACTCGAGCCTCCTTCCACACTGAAGGCCAGACGTTTTCCCGTACACAAGTTGTGAACTTGGGTGAGAGGGGCAGCCAGTTCCTGGGAGCATCGCTTCAGCAGGTGCGGGCTGATGTCATCAGGGCCGGTGGCTTTCTGTGTGTCCAGCCCCGCAATAATCGCTTCACCTGCTGATGCGTCACCTCCACCATGGTGACAGTCTTCTCACATTGCTGGACCAGCTGAGGCGGTGGCTGCTGTGGATTCCCCACCTTCATTTTCCAGCAAACAAGGAAGCCAGCAACTGTGCCCTCTCCTTACTGCTGGTGGCGACAGTACCGTCCTGCTTGCTGAGGGAGGGATGGATTCTTGGTGGCCAGTTCCTGTTTGTCCTTAACAAGGGACCACCAAGTTTTGTTTCCTACGCCAGTGCCACACAGTTTCCGGCGCAGGCTTTCCTCCCACTTTTTTAAGGCCCACTTGCTGGTTACCACCATCCTCCTGCATGCAGCCCTATGCAAGTCCTTGTTGCGCCGAGTCGGGTTCCTCTTGTAGCGGAGCCAGGCAGCATACTTTGCCTCAGCAGCAACACGGCAACGGTAGCCAAACCATGGCTGATCCGTCGGTCTGGTGGTGTATTCCTGTGTGGGACGTGGCGTCTCTGGAGGGCGAGAAGGTGAGAGGTGAGTGCAAGTGCTTCACTCTCTGCTCCTCCCTGTAGCAGAGTGGCCCATGGGGTGTGGGTCAGGTCGCGGCGCAGGAAGCCCAGTCTGCTTTGTTCCACAGCCAGATGGTGCGGGTGGTGGCCTCGTCCTGAGCCACGCCCACTTCCAGCTGTGTCAGTACAGCGTGATGATCAGAGCTGCCCACGAGCCCCAGCTGATGACACTGAAGCTTGTCCTCCTGGTAGTCTGAGATGACAGGGTCTAATGTCCCTCCTCGTTCATGTGTGGGGAAGGTGACATGATCTGTCAGACCCTGCACCTCAGGAGATTCTCGTAGGCGTCTCTTTCCAGGTGGTGATTGAGATCCCCCACAATCAGCACGTGGCTGCAGCTGTGTGCCATCATCAGGTTGTCTAAAGTCTCAGTCAGGTACAGGAGTGAGTCAGGCCCTTGTCGCGGGGGGCGATACAGGGCACACAGTAGGAGGGCTGAGCGGTCTGCCAGCGTTACTCGGAAGTACATCATCTCCATCAGTGGAGGCGTGTCTATGTCGAGTAGCTGGGCCTGCATTCCTTCCTTGAAGCAGACAGCCACTCCACCTCCTGTTCGCTCCTGTCGGTCCCTCCTCACCCAGTGGGTGAAGCCCTGCATCCTGCCATACGTGGGCTCCACCTCACTGTTCAGCCATGTCTCTGTCACCACAACAACGTCTGCATTGTGTCGTTGCACACAGTTGTGGTATAAGTCTGCAAGGTTAGTCCGGAGACCACGGACGTTGCTAGAGACGACCTTTAGTTGGCGGCGGGGCAAGCTGGCTGTACCATGGTGAGGGATGGTAGTGAGCGAGGCCTGCTAGTCCGAGGTGGTGGTTAGGGTCCGCGGCCGACTGCTGGTACTGGTGAAGAGGGTGGTCCACTGCCGCCCCTGGCTCTGATTCCAGATACCAGGCTGAGGAAGGAGTGGGCGAGGTTGTGGTAAGGACTGAAATGAAGTGAGGTGGTGGGCGGGCTGAGGCGCTGCAGGTGGGAAGGGTGTGGCTGTGTGTCTTTCCACCGTAAGGAGCCGCTGTGTGAGACGCTCCTGACGTAAATCGTCAGTTCTGGCGTGGCAAGTAGCAGAAGTGTGTCCTTTCCGTGAGCAGTACTCACACACTTTTGCCTTGGCTCGCTTTTGTGTCTGCTTGGTGGCCTGGTGAGTCCTCAGTCCTTCGCTGGACACCTTCCTCGCGTCCTGCTGCACTTCCCTCTTAGTTTTCTTTTTTCTCCAATCTCCTGAAGTGGTCTGAGGAGAGGTTCGTGGGCGAACAGAGGCACCGCGATCTACTCCGTTCGCTGTGTTTATGGAGGAAGAGTCCCTGCTGCTCTGTGTGGCGGTAGACGTGGTAGTGAGTACCGAGCAGTCACTCTGTGTGGCAGAAGGGTGACAGTGGACGCTGGGGAGGTGTCACAGTCGCTCTGTGTGGCGGTGGAAGCAGTGGAGGTAGGCGGAGCGGTCGTTGTTTCCCGGGCAGGCGAAGGGAAGGTGGAAGTTGAGAAAACAGCTGAGTGGCGGAGCTGTTGCGGTTTATCCGAGCTCCACCACGTCCTCCACCTCTCAGAGTCCTGACAAACCACCTCCCAGTGTTCGTCAATTGACTCTGCGTGGGCGCTGACTGCCTGAGCGTGTGGCTACTTGCGTCTGGCGCTGTTTTGACGCTATCAGCCTGTCTGCTACTCTGAGAGCCGCAGCAAACACGTCTCTGTGTTGTATGATCAAGTCTCGGTCGTCCTGGAGGACTTAATCACACAGTTTTGTTGAGAGGCTTCCTCAGTGAGCTTCTCAACTAGTGAAACTAGCTCTCCTCTCTCCAAGCCCTCCCACTGACTCTCCCCACTGTCGTCCGGTAGTGGCGTTGGGGGTGTATCAGTCTCCTCGATGATGTAGGTGACGGGGTCCGGGATGTTTGCTTGGAGTCGTAGCTGCTCCGTGTAGCTACACTTGAAGACTGGCGTATCCCCAAGGCAGCTGTTGTGACAAAGGTTACGGCAGGTTTCCTCGTCACAGCTCACGTGTTGAGTCTTAAGTGTTGCTTTGCCACAAACGCAACACCAATTCTGTGGCTGGTAGCCAGGCAAGTCTCGCCTGGCTATGGGGCGATGGGCGGGGCTAGACATTGAGGAGAGGATAAGTGATTCCTGGGGTGTGGAGCCAGGTGTGGGGGCGACAACGAGTGTTGGTTCTAAACGACACGTGCGACACTAACACACTCGTGAACACAGACACTGAACACTGGCACAGAACACAAAGCACTTCCCCACAGGCGCACAAAAAACACACGACACTAACTACCTCTCCCACAAGTCAAGCCAAACCAGCCACGGAGAGAGATACAGGTTGTTTAAAAACTACCTTGGAGATTTGGCAACTGTGTGCTGCCTTAGGCCTCGCGTCAGGTCAGGCCCGGGTCTCGGTCACTGCACGGGTACAAACACTCTTTTCAAGTGATTTTTCAACACTATTGCAAGGCTTAGCACACCTTACACTTTTACATGGACACCAGGACACTTAGCACTTCAAGCACTGAAATTTTCACAACACTGCACTTTGTTAAACCACTGTAACACCACGAAAAACACGGAGCTACCACGTGCGTGACCTCTCTCTCTCTCTCTCTCTCTCTCTCTCTCTCTCTCTCTCTCTCTCTCTCTCTCTCTCTCTCTCTCTCTCTCTCTCTTGAGTGTATGTATGTTTGCATGTACGAGTATGTTTATGAGTATGTATGTATGTCCCTACTCAGTCTTACCTTGTTGTATTTTAGGAGACATGAGTGAAGTTTATTGTGCTCTGCTTTTTCTATTGTCTATATCAAGGTTTCTCAAGCGGGGTTTCCCGGAACCCTACGATTCCGCAAAAGGTCCCTAAGGGTTCCGCATGAACAATTAAGATAAGCTAATGCACTTTTGACTTTTTATTTAATTTCATATACGTAATCTAACTAAACGCTCACAATATATTATTGGTTATTGTAATATTATAATATATTATTTTTCTTTATACTACTTATTCAAAAAATTTGTATTATGATGTTTGTCACGTGAAATACAATGAAAATGAAATGAGAAATATGTGGTATATAATTTTGTATTGAGACATGTTATTTATTTTAAGGCTTACGCAAAGGTTAAAAGGTTGAGAAAAGTTGGTCTATATACTTATATGTATGTATGAATATATGTAGTATAAAGAAGCATAATTGATAATATGTAAAGTTGTTAAGGAAGATAACGGGTGGAAATATGTAAGTACGTTTCATATAGGAACCGCCACATTTAGAGAGAGAGAGAGAGAGAGAGAGAGAGAGTGATAATTCATCTCTACTGTCTGTTTGATTCCATAACATTCCAGTTCACCTGGCTTTTCACCACACATTCACACCCCCCACTCCAACACACACACACACACACACACACACACCTGCCTCTTTTCTCCACCTGACACACTGGCAAGGCGTCCTTGTGTCCTGGTGCCGCGCGTCTCATCACTCACCTGGGAGACAAATGGCGTCACTCCCTCACCTGTAGATCTGAGCCACCAATTAACGAAGAGGCAAAGAAGCAGCTCGTAGAAAGAAAAAAAACTGGTGATGAGGAAGTTTATTCTCAACACCTTCTATTATTCTTCTTCCCGAGTTATAAATCAGTGCCTGTTTAAGTCTTTATCTGCTATTTGGTGTATCTTTCCTCCTCTTACATGGATTGGTAAATGGATGGATAGGTAAATAGAGTCTTTCACTGGTCAGAATTACGACATAGAAAACCCAAGTACCTAGAATGAAAACTAGAATACATCAAACATACAAGCGCACATCAAACATACAACTCTCTTATAGACAAATTAACAGCAAAACACAGCAATGCACTTTTTTATACTACATCCTTTACCTCACTTCCCTTTCCATCCTTCCCTTCCGCGTCACCTCTTCCTTCACCATTCCTTTCCTTCACTAGGGTACGTAATATCTCCTCTTTTCTCTCTTTTCCATCTTTTCCCTCCTTTTCCCCTCACCCTTCCTTCCTCTCAACCTGTAGTGCTTCCCCTCGCCCGTTACTCTTTCCCCTTGTCTCCTTTCTCTTCTCTCTCTGTGTTCTATTCCCCTTTAGTCCCCTTTCCCCTCAGCAGTGCCTCCCCTCATCCCTTCCCGTCCCTTTCCTGTCTCTCTCTCTCTCTCTCTCTCTCTCTCTCTCTCTCTCTCTCTCTCTCTCTCTCTCTCTCTCTCTCTCTCTCGCTCTCGCTCTTGCTCTGTCCTTCATCCCGCCGTGCCCTTGCTCCTCCCGCCTCGATGTAGGGATGTAGAGGAGCGGGAAGCGGGAGGGAGGCGTATAGACTGGACATGGTGTGGAGGAGGGCGATGGTGAACCGATGATGTCAATGCAGATGAGAGAGAGAGAGAGAGAGAGAGAGAGAGAGAGAGAGAGAGAGAGAGAGAGAGAGAGAGAGAGAGAGCAGAGTGGGGAAATATGATATGGAAGTATAGAAAATAAAAGCGTTTTCCTTGATTTTATTAGGAAAAGTCTGATCTTCTTTTTACCTTTGTATTTTCATGTAAGTCTTCATTCTTCGTCTCCGTGAATTGGTGAACTGTTACACTGCTGGTGATACTATTACAAAATGTGTGTTATTTAGTTGGCAGACGAATACCTCCCTTCCCATCCTTCCCTTCCACGTCCCCTCTCCCCTCTCCATTCCTTTCCTTCACTAGAGTACGTAATCTCTTCTCTTTTCTCTCTATTCCAGCTTGTTTTCCCCCTTTCCCCTCACCCCTTCCTTTCTCTTATCATGTAGTGCTTCCCCTCGCCCTTTACTCTTTCCCATACCTACAGACAGAAAGACAGATAGACAGTAGCCTTTTTTTTATTTTCTTTGTCTTAAGTTGCAAACCTCTTCCTCCCACTCATTCATACTACAAACTTCAATTTTTTTCAGATTTCTTCTCCCTTGCGTCTTGATTTCTGCAACTAATCTATTTAATATACATATAGTTTTTACAAATGTGTTTATTATCCCTAAGATGTGACTAACTTACAGACCAACACACACACACACACACACACACACACACACACACACACACACACACACACACACACACACACACACACACACACACACACACACGAGGCATGTAGCTTGACCTCTGTATCCATAAAGGCCACTCACTCCACCGACGCACGTACACATACCCACACACACGTCCGGTTCAGTGATCTGTGGCGCCGCCCGTGTGTTCCTAATGGCAGAACACCGCACCTGTGTAAGTGACCGATACTGGCACTGCGCAGGCCGTGATTGGCACCAGGAAGCACAATGGACACTGAATACTTGACGTGCTGATATATTTACCTAGTGATATTAGTATATAAACACTGAAGTAATCTTTGTTAGTGACCGATACCAGGTTTGCGTGGGTCTGGCAGCCTTAAATAACGTCTTGATAGTGTGTTATGTAACTAGAGACGTTGGAACTCAAGTACGTAGTTACCTGGTGTGTGTATTGACGTACCTGCACTACTGAGCCATTTCTCTTTCTTTTTTACCAGTTCTAGCCTCGACAAAACAGTGTGGTGAAGAAAGACGGATGGTTGGAGGATTAATGATATGAGAAGTAAGGAAGAAAGAGGATGGGGACACGTAGGGATTGGATAAGGAGGAGGAGAAACAGGAGGAAGAGGATGGACTTGGAAAGATTCGATATGGAGGAGGAAGAGGAGACATGGGGGAGCTGAAGAGGGAGGAAGAAAGAAAGGGACATGAAAGGACTAGAGGAGGAAGACGGGTCATGGAAGGACTAGTGGAGAAGGAGCAGGAGGGAAAGAGAAAGAAGGAGGGATCTTAGAAGCACTGGAGGAAAAGGAAAAGGAGGAGAAGCCACAGCAGAAGGAGATGGAACTAAGAGATGGTGAAAATGGGGCGTTGGGGTGTATAATACATGGGACTGAAAGAAAAAGAAAGTACGACAGCGGAAGGAAATGGTGAAAGGACACTAAGGGGCTAAGGAGGCATGAAGAAGAGGTGCTGAGGGCTAGAGGCGGGTGGAGAAGCAGTGTTTGTGGGGGGTTGGGGTGGTGGGGAGTGGGCATTTGGCGGGGGCTGGTAGTAGAGACGGTGGTGGTGATAATTAGAGTCGGAGAGGTGGAGGCAGCGAGAGGAGACACCATCCATCACACCGCCGCCTTCACCCCATGTCTTCCCAACACCCCCCACTCCTCTCCCCCTCCATCTCTTTCCCCCTCCACCACCACCAGCGCTCCTTATACGAATAAATTCATTAACTAAAACGCCCAAACACTCTCTCCATATCATCAATTTAAGCGATGTATAATAAGAGAAAAAAAAGGAAAAAAGAAACGAACATGCGTGTTGGTGAAGGAGGGGAGGGAACGGAGAGGAAGAGGAGGGGTGGAGACAAGAGGGGGAATGGGGAGAGAGGGAGGGCGTTGGCGGGAAGGCGGTCAAGGCGTTCCGACTGTTTAATGACCGAACAGTGAGATAAGGTTTGTTTAGGTCATTTGCTAGTTCGTTCCTTATAGATCTTACTGATGTCAACACCGTGTTCCGGGTGACGTAGGGGAGGGGAGAGGAGAGGAGAGGGGGAGGGGAAGGAGGGACGAGGTACGGTGGTGTCTTGTTGGTGCGGGATGGGAAGACAAGAGAAAGAAAGAAAGAGGGGGAAGGAGTAAAAGACAGAGAGTTCTACGTATGTTAATTCATCTTATTTTCATCAGCTTAAGTAGATTTGACATTTTTCTCACGTGAGCGGTAATTACAAACATTCCAATCATCAGTAACACGGTCTCGTCACGTCGCGCTGTGCATGTTACTCGCAAACTTTATAATTGAAAGACCAGGATAATAACACTAATCTCTCTCTTTTGTCATCGTTCCTCTTTACTCAGTTGCTGTGTGCGCTGCATCCATTCTCCTTAACATGTCCTAATGGAATAAAAAAAAATAGAAAGACAAAAGAGAATTACAAACAAGAGCGAACGAGGAAAAAGAAATAATTACATAGGTGAATAAAGAAAAAACAGATAGAAGAAAGAAAATAAGAAACAACAAGGAGGAGGAAGAAGAATTAGACAAAACAGTAAGGAAGTCAAAAGAAAAAGAAGAAACATTAGAGAAGACGGAAGCTTAGGTAATTAGGTAAACAGTAAGAAAGGTTGAAAAGAAGAAGAAACAAGAGAAAAGAAGGAAGAAGAGGAATATGATCTGTGTTTCCATGTTCTTTTGTTTCTTTATGTTGGTGTAAAAGGAACAAACAATTATGAAAGACAAGGAAGAAGATGAGAAAGGTGAAGCAAAGAAGAAAGGAAAGAGAAAGAGGAGGAAGAAAAGAGGAAGAGAAGGAAAAGAACAAGAACAAGAACAATAACAAGAGGAAGAAGATGAGAAGGAAAAGAACAAGAACAGGAACAAAAACAAGAGAAAATGGAAAAAAAAAAGTGGGAAGGAGAAAAAGAATAATTAGGCGACTTCACATTATATTCCCTATCCTCAGAAACGTGTGTGTTTATGTGTGTGTATGTGTATGTATGTATATATGTAAGAGTCCCAATTCTCCGTCCATTCTTCTACCTTTCTCTTGTCTCTCTAGCCCGTCTTTCTCTCTCTCTCGTCCGTCTGTGAGTCTAGTCTAGTCTAGTCGTGTCTTGTCTTCCCTCTCCCCCCCCCACCGTCCCGTTTCTTTCTTATTCTGTTGAGCTTCGTTATAAATCATGTTGTCAGCAGCCTCCGTCCTGTCGCTGTCAAGTCCCACCCTGGCCGCGTCCCTCTTAATTGGTGCCTTTGCATGTCGGGGAGCTATTTGTCAGAATCGGAGTCATCTCATTGTTCGCCTAAAATTAAGTTGTTCTTCCCCAAAACCTGTGTGTGTGTGTGTGTGTGTGTGTGTGTGTGTGTGTGTGTGTGTGTGTGTGTGTGTGTGTGTGTGTGTGTGTGTGGAGGGACAGAGAGAGAGTCAGATTCTTTCTCTTTGTTTTTCTCTTTTGTCTTCTATCTCTGTGGTTTGTTTCTTTTTTTTTTTCTCTCTCTCTCTCTTCTTCTTCTTCTTCTTCTTCTTCTTCTTCTTCTTCTTCTTCTTCTTCTTCTTCAACTCTCCTCACAAGATAAGAAAACACGAAAAGCCAAAAGACACACACAAACACACACACACGCACAAACACACACACAGAGAGAGAGAGAGAGAGAGAGAGAGAGATGATGCCAGCCAGTAACCCTCTGTAATAAAATCTGGCAGGGGGTGAGACAGACGAAGACCGAATATAAAAAAGCACGGTCAGCGAAACAATGTCATCGGGCCCAAACAGAACGAGTAATGGGCAGCGGCGCGATAACACCTGAAATGGTGCCCCGAACTACGATGGGGCCGCGATAGATACATGAAATATTAGTGTGTCCTCCAGCAGCAAGATAGACACGTCATGAGGGAAGGTGGGTGGGCGAGGAGAGAGAGAGAGAGAGAGAGAGAGAGAGAGAGAGAGAGAGGGACTGATTAAGACTACGATTTTCATTTCCATTTGTTACCTTTTTTCTTGTTATACTAAAACTGAAGACAAAGGGAAATGAATGAATGTGTGCAAAAAGGCGTACTAGAGTCAGACATTTAGTCATGAACAGTCATAGAACATACGAGGAACATGATAAAAAGGGAAGCAGTTACCCTTCAGACCTACATATGGTAGTGCCTATACAGTATTTAACCCTTTCAGTACCATGACGCGTTTCCATATTCATTCTGCTTACTATTTGGTGACTCTATACAGTTTTAGAAATTTATGTGGGGAATTAATATAGTGAAGACTGTGGTTATTAATCTTCTGCCCTCGATAGACCCTTCCTAATATCAATGAAATGGTCTAATCGTTCACAAATCTAAAGGTAAAAATATATCCCAGTACTGAAAGGTTAATATGAGGGGGGTTTTTTTCTTTTTTTTTTCCTCTATTGGTTGTGGGGTTGTGGATCATTTTTCTACCTGCTGAGTGTTTGCAAGTTTGTCATGTTTGGTTTGTTCTCGTATTCAGTTTGTAAGTTTTAGTCTCAGGATTAAAGTATTTTGAGAGGTGGTTTAAGTGTGTATAGTGTGTGTGTGTGTGTGTGTGTGTGTGTGTGTGTGTGTGTGTGTGTGTGTGTGTGTGTGTGTGTGTGTGTGTGTGTGTGTGTGTGTGTGTGTGTGTGTCAGGAAAATGTGTCCCAATACTGAAGGGGTTCACCATGCATAATACACACTTATACAGTTACAAGCTTAAACATGAATAGAAAGACAGACACATAAACGAAAATAATAATAAATAAAAGCATATATTATTCTATTTATATTTCTCTCTTCCCTCAAACCATTATCGTTATTGTTTTATTCCCGTGCTTTATCCAGTTTTATGTGTGTTATTGTGCTTTTTTTTATTATTTATTTATCTTTCTGTCCTCTTTGTTTGGTTTCTTTTATGTACATTGTCATGCAGTTTACATTTTGTTTCCTCCTTTACTGTTTTCTTTCATTTCCCTCCGCATTGTGCTCATTATTATCGTTCTTATTGTCATTATTATCATTGTCCTCATTCTCTCTCTCTCTCTCTCTCTCTCTCTCTCTCTCTCTCTCTCTCTCTCTCTCTCTCTCTCTCTCTCTCTCTCTCTCTCTCTCTCTCTCTCTCTCTCATTATCATTAGAGCAATATTTCATCCTCCGCTATCAACCCTTCCTTTCCTCCTTCCTTCCTTCCTTCCTCCCTTCATTCACTCATTCCTCTTTCCTTCCTCCCTTCATTCACTCATTCCTCTTTCCTTCCTCCATTCATTCATCCTTCCCTCTTTTTCCTTCCTTCCTTCTTTTTATTTTTTCTCTTCCTTTCTTTTTTTTCTTTCTTCCTTCTTTCTTTCCTTGCTTCTTTCCTTCCTTCCTTCCTACTTCCCTTCATTCATTTATTCACTCATTCATTTATTTATTCATTTTTATATCCTTTCCTTCCTTCCTTTTCTTTTTTCTCCTTTTTTCTCTTCCTTTCTGTCTTTTCTTCTTCTATCTTTCCTTCCTTATCTCCTTCCTTCTTCTTTCCTTCCTTTCTTTTTTCTTCATTTATTTTTCCTTTTCTCTTTTTCCTTTCTTCCTCTCTTCCTTTTTTTTATCTTCTTTCCTTTTCCCTTCCATTTTTCCTCTCTCCCTTCTTTCCTCCCTTCTTCCTCTCCTTTCTTTTTTTTCTTACTTCATTTCTGCTGTTTCTTACTCCCTGTTTTAGCTACTTTTCAGTTCTCTTGCTTTTTTCTTATACATTCTACACTAGTTATCATTTCCTTTTCTCTCTTTTACTCCTTTTTGCCTGTCCTTAATATATTTCCCTTTCTTCATCCCCTTATTTCATTCTTTTTTTCTTTTTTTTTTCCTTTTCCGTTTTGCTAATTCTTCATTTTCCTCGTGTCTTCTTCTGTTTCGTCTTTATCTTCTTTCTTTTTTTCCTTCTGTGTTTCTTTTATCTTTTATTTGTCGCTTTTTTCCGTTCTCTCTCTCTCTCTCTCTCTCTCTCTCTCTCTCTCTCTCTCTCTCTCTCTCTCTCTCTCTCTCTCTCTCTCTCTCTCTATGGGAATTTATCTTTTTTTTTCTATTTTACTATTTTGTCATCTCTTTATTAATATTTTTGCTGTTTTTTTTTCTGTTGCGACTTTTCTTTATATCTATCTCTTCCTCTTTCTCCTCCTCCTCCTCCTCCTCCTCCTCCTCCTCCTCCATTTTTTTCTCCGTATTTCTTTATCGTGTCCCTTTTCATTCCCACCACCACCACTATCATTATTATCATCATCATCATCATCATCATCATCATCACCATCATCTCTCTCTCTCACTTCATTAGCGTTATCAGGACCTCTTCATCAACACACCTGCGCTGTCCCCCATTAAGGCAGGTGCGTTACTCCGGTGCCCAATCTCCCCTTCTTCCCCCTCCCCTCCAGTACATCTGCCCTCCACCACCAAGTCCCTATCAATCATACAGTCATACACTCATACATACAGACAGTCACCCTACGAGTCATACAGTACAGCACCTCTCCCTCAGAAGTTGTAATCGTAAGTTGGCTTGGTCTTGAGTACACACACACACACACACACACACACACACACACACACACACACACACACACACACACACACGTACCAAATCACTACATTACACAGATAATCTTTAATCTCTCCCCTTTCATCATTTTTTATCTCCCTCTCTCTGTCTTTCTACTTCTCTTCTCCGCTATCTCTCTTTCTCTCCTCCTCCTCCTCCTCCTCCTCCTCCTCCTCCTCCTCCTCCTCCTCCTCCTCCTCCTCCTCCTTGAAGAGTTTTCTAGTAGTTACCTTCTCTCCACCGGCTTTCTTTAAGGACTCTTTCCCTTCCTCTTTCTCTCTCTCTCTCTCTCTCCCTCCCTCTCGTTCCCTCCCTCCCTCCCGTCTTCGCTCCTTCTTTCCGCTGCCTCACATTTCATCATGGTAGAGTATCGTCGTATCTCTGTGCATATTTTTCCTTGGCTGCGTCGCCTCGTAAACCCGCCTTTGTTACACCGCCCCGTAAAGACTGTAATGGCTTGCGCTCTCCTCTTTTCTCCGGCGTAATAAGGGCAAAGTCGTGAGAAAGAGGGTGATAACATAATCAGAAGGCAATAATTACCCCTTCCTCCCTCCCTCCTCTCTCTCTCTCTCTCTCTCTCTCTCTCTCTCTCTCTCTCTCTCTCTCTCTCTCTCTCTCTCTCTCTCTTCCTTCGTCCTACTGTCGTTCCTTTCCTTCCTTTCTCTTCTCTTTCTTCTTCCTTCTTCTTCCTACCTCACCCATTTCCTCCGCCCTCTTCCCCCTCTTCTTCTTCTTCTTCTTCTTCCTCCTCCTCCTCCTCCTCCTCCTCCTCCTCCTCCTCCTCCTCCTCCTCCTCCTCCTCCTCCTCCTCCTCCTTCTCCCTCTACCTCTGTCTGATAACACTCATCTCTCGAGGTAATACTTCCGTCGTATTTGCATAACTTTGGTCTCTCTCTCTCTCTCTCTCTCTCTCTCTCTCTCTCTCTCTCTCTCTCTCTCTCTCTCTCTCTCTCTGGTAAATCTATCTGGTCCCGTCATTGGCTAAGATAAATTTGTCTCGTCTTGGTTAGGGAGAGCGAGTTACTGTTCTTCTTTTATTGGTTTGACTCTTCCTTCCCCTTGTCTCTCCCTCCCTCTCTCCTTCCCTCTCCCTCTCTCTTGTATGTCTGCAGTGTGAAGCGTCCCCGAGCTGGTCTGTTTGTTGCTGGGTCTCGTCTGTGGTGTTTGAGATACGAGGTTGTGGTGGTGGTGGTGGTAGTGGTGGTGGTGCTGGTGGTGTGACAGTCTTCGGTGTTTGGTGGTGGCAAGGGTTATGTTGTTGGTGGTCAGGGTTGGTTATGGTGGTGGTGTTCTGCTGTTGCTTTCTTTATCGCTTTCTTTTTTTTCTTTCTTTTTTTTTTTGCTTTCATTCATGTGTTCTTGTGCTTGAATTGTGTGTTATTCGTTGTTCTCTCTCTCTCTGTCTCTCTCTGTCTCTCTCTCTCTCTCTCTCTCTCTCTCTCTCTCTCTCTCTCTCTCTCTCTCTCTCTCTCTCTCTCTCTCTCTCTCTCTCTCTCTCTCTCTCTCTCTCTCTCTCTCTCTCTCTCTCTCTCTTGTGAAAAATTGATTACTGCGTGCTTGCTTATTATGGCTTTTGTTCTCTCTCAACTCCTTCAGTACTGGGACGCATTTTCATCGTTAGTTTTGGGTACGTTAGACAATTTTATTTGCATTAGAAAGGGTCTATGGAGCTCAGAAGATTAATGGCCAGAGTCTTCACTACTTTAATCCCGACATAAGTTTCTGAAGCTGTATAAAACGTCAAATAGTAAGCAGAATAAACATGAAAACGCTTCATGCTACTGAACAGGTTAATGTTCTTTGCTCTTCTAAACCACGATAGGATAAAAAAAAAATAAACAAGAGAGATCCAATCCTTTATCTCGAGTTTTTATCTCAAACTATAACACAGAATATTTTACCACCCACTGTTAAGCAAGAGGCTTCTAAAAAGATGTGGATTACTAGTTTTCAAAAGTTCAACACGCCATCCATACATTTATTCTCTTCCAGTGGCCTCTCTCTCACGCACACTCAATCTCTCAATACCTAAAAGACACATACGAATAAACCACTAACACAATGACGCACGTAACACCTTTTCCCTAGCACAGTCATCGCAGGAAATGGGTCTGCAACTCACTGCAGGTTTATAGACGATAGTTAGTTTACACATTGCCGTGATTTCGTCGAGCGAGCGTGTGTTGATATTGGTAGTATAGGCTGGAGCGGCGGAGGAAAGCTGGAGGAACAACGAAGTGTCTGGCGGAATATATACTGCGTGCACCGAAGCGGGCAGGAGACACTAAATCCATCGTGCAAGACAGACACAGTGTGTGGGAGAGAGAGAGAGAGAGAGAGAGAGAGAGAGAGAGAGAGAGAGAGAGAGAGAGAGAGAGAGAGAGAGAGATCCTTCTCACACTAAGCGACGTAACCCTTCTCCTTCCTTCCTTTCTCTCCTTCCTTCGTTCTCTCCTCCTCCTCCTCGTCCTCCTCTTCCTCTTCCTCCTCCAGGCTCCGGTAATTAATTCTCTAACCCCCACTCATTAACATCTGGGACAGGCCCTCCGTAAGCAGAGATAATAGCGAATCTCACATCTCGGAATTCTCGGAGCATTCCAAGTTCCTCAGAAGATGAAGTGATGGTTTGCATCTGAGGCAGTGTTACCAACCTTCGCCTGGAGCCACGCACAGACCGGGTCACGGCGCTTGTATTGGTGACCTACACTGACCTATTGCTGGGTACTGAGGTGCCGGAGAGTGCTAGTAGTGCTGAGAGAAATGATGGACTCGAGGCGGTGTTGAACTCATGCAAAATAGTGAGCGTGTCGAGGCAGCTGGTGTGACAGACAGAGGCGGCGGCGGCGGCAGCGTGAGCCGTGAGGTGTTGAGAGCGGGTGACACCTTGGTTATTATCTGGTTATGGGCGGGTAGCCTACTTGACACCCGGATTTCCCATTCAGCAACACTAAGTGATGGTGCAGCCCGGGCCGAGGCGCGGCGAACTCCTCCAGCCAGGCAGATAACACGCGGCGCCGCCAGAATCCCTGCTTCCCGCCTAAGCGATGATGGGGAGCAAGGAGAAGTGGTGAAGGAGGAGGAGGAGGAGAGCAAACGATGAAAAGGTGGAAAGCGCAGGGAAAAGAGAGAAGGTAACCGTTGAATCTTCAAAATGAGAGACAGAATTGAACGTAATACAGTAGACAATAGAAACAAAATCAAAGAATAACATGGAATAAAAGATGCACAATACAGCG
>NC_059292.1:29996542-30011542 GCF_017591435.1 Portunus trituberculatus | reverse complement strand
AGACGATTTTCTTTACACTAGCAAGCTTCTATAAAGGTGAGAAGGTTAATGGTACAGAATCTTCACTATTTTAATCCCCCATGAGATTTTGAAGCTATATAAAATCGCCAATAGTCTGTCTAGTCTAAAGTGGTTCCTGGGTCTCGGTTTGAATGGTGTCCCAGGGAATGCGTGTTGTCAGATCTTGAGGAAAACCGTGAGCTATCCTTGTAATAAGTGCGTTCATCAACAGAAAACAAGTATTATTCACATCAAATCAATACGTTATCAATAAGCTACAATATGTTTTAAGTCCAGGAGCCATTTTACAGAAGGCAGACTATAATAGTAACCTTCATGAATGAATATAAAGACGTGTATACTGAAGGGGTTAATGATGAATACAGTATAGTGAGGAAAGCATGTGAGTATTTAACGCTTATAAATTAACCTTTATTTCTCCCTTCAGCGGGTGTAGAGGAGCGTCTAGAGCCTAAACACTCACTGGACGAGTCGGCAAGTCAGCATTTCTCCCATAAGACTGCGATAAAGACATCCGCTATTACCATCATCATCATTAGAACCATCACCATCACCGCCTTTATCCTATTACCATCATTCCTCCCTCTTTCAACCCTTCTTCCCTTCACACTCACCCTCTCTCCCCAGCCATCCTTTCCCCATCGTCCCTGCCGTCCCCTTCCCTTCTCTTGAGCGATCTGTCACCTACGACTGGAGTCACACCCGAAAACTTATCGCCTCAGTATTATGGCGAGGCGGGCGTGCGGTTAATCCCCCTAGAGACTCACTGGCGAGGGCGTCCATATCCCCCCCGGCCGCCCCTACGTCACGTGCGGCACAGACGAACCCCGTCCACGCCCACGCCCGCCCATTCTTATCGAGGCGAGGGGCGGGAAGGGGTGAGGTAGGGAGGGCAGGGCGCCGCGTCACTGGCAGATGGTCAGGCGTGGAGTGTTACAAATCTAAACGTGTCCATTTCATTTTCTTTCATTTTTTTCTTTTTTGTATGCGTGTTTTTGTTATGTATTTATGTGATATGGATCTCTCTCTCTCTCTCTCTCTCTCTCTCTCTCTCTCTCTCTCTCTCTCTCTCTCTCTCTCTCTCTCTCTCTCTCTCTCTCTCTCTCTCTCTCTCTCTCTCTCTCTCTCTCTCTCTCTCTCTCTCTCTCTCTCTCTCTCTCTCTCTCTCTCTCTCTCTCTCTCTCTCTCTCTCTCTCTTAGTACCTTCATAACTCTTTATTCTAATAAGCCACCGCAACATTTTCTTTTCGGTGTGCAGCATATTATGAACGCTTAAAATGCGTGAACCCCTGTGTGTGTGTGTGTGTGTGTGTGTGTGTGTGTGTGTGTGTGTGTGTGTGTGTGTGTGTGTGTGTGTGTGTAGTCCTCTAAGGCGGCATGTCCGGCTTAGGCAAGAAGGAGGCAGGTGTGTCACGCTTGCAACACAGAGGGAAGGAGGGTGACTAAGGGGATGAACAGGGAGGGAGGGAGGGAGAGAAAAGGAAGGAGGGAAGGAAGGGAGGATGGGAGGGAGGGAGGGAGGAAGTACCTACATGAAGTGACGGACTGTATATGTACTGTGTGTGTGTGTGTGTGTGTGTGTGTGTGTGTGTGTGTGTGTGTGTGTGTGAATCAGAGGGAATTGAGACATCTTGTACGTTGTTGTTGTTGTTGCTGCTGCTGCTGTTGTTGTGTTTAGTCTTAGTGAAGAAAATGTTTACTGGTTTGCTATTTTTACTATTACTACTACTATACTACTATTACTGCTTCTACTTTTACCACTACTACTACTACTACTACTACTACTACTACTACTACTACTACTACTACTACTACTACTACTACTACTACTACTACCACTACTACTATTGCTGCTACTTTTACTACCTCCTACCACTATCCTTTCAAAAACTTCAACTGTAACAAAGTTTGCTCCTAAAACAATGTACATACTTTGCTAAAGGCTTCAACTATCACTCTTTAGGAAGGCTGAGCTTACCAGCGTTGTGCTACATTACTACAGCTTAAGTTTTCCTTCATACGCCTGCCAGCAACCGTCGCCTGGAAATACGAGTACAGATCGGAAATAAGCCTGGTGCATGGTTTTCTTTGTACTCCACGCATGCAGCACGCAATACTATTACTCCTTCTATTTGTATTACACTGTGTTTCATTTCATCAAGTCTGTCTCAGTAATTTTGCAAAGTATAGGACTCGCAACCCTCGTGACTGATACTCTCACGCGCTGACTGGTGCAAGTATTCCAGTCTTGCTTTGAAAATCGTGGAAAAGTAATGTATTTCTACACAAAAAAAAAATTAACCTCATTGTCCAAATAAAGGTAATCTGATATTTTACAACTGAATCTTAGTCTTGATGGAAATATGGTAAAGTTATCACATATCTGAGAACAAAATTTGAATACGTAAACTAGTAAGAGATCGAGAGCATTTCAGTGGCAATGTTACCATGCTCCCGTGGCGTCAAGTGCTGAAATGACGAAAAGATAGTGAAACAAAATACACTATTGATATTTTTGTTGATACCATTGCAGTGTAGAAATCCTCATTAGTTATTCTGCTTTGTCTTGTCTCCTCTCTTTCTTGTTTACTTGTTCACAGCTGATCTCCTTCCTGCGGGATGTAAAACTGAGGTAAAATAAAAAAAGTTCTCACCACACTCAGTCTCTCTCTCTCTCTCTCTCTCTCTCTCTCTCTCTCTCTCTCTCTCTCTCTCTCTCTCTCTCTCTCTCTCTCTCTCTCTCTCTCTCTCTCTCTCTCTCTCTCTCTCTCTCTCTCTCATCCTCATCAATTTCACACCCATATCCAATTCAAATTTTCCTTTCTTCCTTCCACCCTTACACTTCCCTCTTTCGCATTTCCTCCCTTCTCCTTTCACCCTCCTCCCGCCTCCCTCCTCCCGCCTCCCGCCTCCCGTTACTTGCCTCCCGCCCTCCCCGGAGTCGTGAACAAGACTGGAAGGCCTCGAGCGGAACACACAGCAATGGTTCTGTAAATGGATTATAAATTTGTAATGGCGGTGGTCATATGGTCTTGGCGGTGTGGGTGTGGAGGCCGCTGAGAGGTTGGACTTTGGAGTGGGGTGTACCGCAATGTGTAGAGGGTGCTAAGCCACACACTTCCTGACGCCTCTCATTTTGCGGAGGGAAATGGTTCTTATTTGTTTTGTTTTGTTTTATATTATGTTTTATGATTTTTTTTCTTCCTTTTTGGCCGGTTTTGTTCAGTTGTTGTTGTTGTTGTTGTTTTTGGAGGGGGTACATCTTCTCTTCCTTTACCTCCTCCTCTCATTCTCCTCCTCCTCTTCATCATCATCATCATCTTCATCATCATCCTTTCCTATCCATTTTTTTTTTTCATCCCGCACTCCTTTGTACATTAAAAACACGATCACCTTTAAAAAGAAAACATATTTCCTTAATTTTCAGCAAGGCCATACATAGCCATATTTTTTTCTATTTATGTATGGAAGAAGTACGAGGAAAGAGAGAAGGAAGGAAGGAAGGAGGGAGGGAAGGATGAGGAAGAGGAGAAGAGAGCGGATATGGAAGTAAATATACGTAGAAATAATAAAAATACAATAACCTCGTAAGATCAAGCCACACTCAACCGCAGAACCGGAGTGCTCAAGAGTCAGCTTGGCCCGCATCGCCTCGCCACTCCCGCCCCTGAGCCGCGGCGCCGTAAGGATGCGGGTGGCGCGCCTCGCCCCTCGATAAATTCAAATTCTGGAGCGGAGGGTCACGGGGCTGTATTGATTCTGGAAGGACCGAGGCCGCGGGAATTGTGGGAAATGTCCTCGCTAATCCGGCGCGGCCCAATACGTCCGGTTTAGCGCATTACCGACACCGATAAAATTCTTCGCTGATCCGGCCGCCCATTGTCGCCGCCTTTATGATACTGTCGCATCAGGAGAGATATTTCGGATAACCGAGGCGGAGCTGGAGTCATCGGTTATGTCTAATGGCGTGATGTATGGACGCGCCCTGGCCTGCCTGCCTGCCCTTCCGTCCACCAGCCTTTTTTTTTTTTTTATTATCATTAGAAGGAGTGGTATGAAAAAAAAAGATAAAAAGTAAATGAAAAAAAGAAGAGAAGGAAAAGAAGGAGGAGTAGCAGGAGAAGAACAAGAAGACGACTATTGGAAAAAGGAGAAAGAGAAGAAGGAAGAGGAGGAGGAAGAGGAGAACAAGAAGAAGAAGACTGACTGATTGTTTGATGATTTAATACCATAACAGCATAATCATGTGGTGCCATAAGAAGAAGTTATAAAAGAAGAATAAAATGAGGAGGAAGAGTAGGAGGAGGAAGAGGAGCAAGAAGGTGTTAGAGAGAGATTGAAGAGAGGAAAGAATAGACATTACAAGAAGAAGAAAAGAAGAAGAAGAAGAAGAAGAAGAAGAAGAAGAAGAAGAAGAAGAAGAAAAGAAGATGAAGCTGAGGAGAAGGAGGAGGAAGAGGATGGTGGATGTTAGAGAGATTGAAGAAGGGAAAGGATAGATGTTACAAGAAGAAGAAGAAGAAGAAGAAGAAGAAGAAGAAGAAGAAGAAGAAGAAGAAGAAAGAAGAGGCTGAGGAGGAGTAGGAGAAGAAGAAGAAGAAGAAGAAGAAGAAAAAAAAAAGAACACGAAGAAGAAGAGGAGGAGAAGGAGGAGGAGGAGGAGGAGGAGGAAGGTGAATGTTAAAGAGGTCAAAGAAGGAAAAGGATAGACGTTAGGAGAACTGACGTGGGTGAAGGAAGAAGGAAGAAAGGGAGGGAGAGTAAAAAGGGACTATTTTGAGGAAACGGCAGGGGGGTGGGGGGGTTGGGGTGTTGGATGGTTTTGGATGGCTGAATGGCGAGTTTCCTACATCCGGTGGGGTTAGTCTTTTTTTTTCTCCTTTTTTTCCCATCTACATTATTTTTGCCCTCTTTTTTATTCTTTTTTTTATTTTTTTCCTATCTGTGGACGAAGGTTGTGATGGATGTCCTTTCTGTTTCATCATTTTCTTGCTTTTTTTTCTTCCTTCTTCTTCCTTGTTATGATTTTTCCATTCGTTTATTGGTTTTTACATCTTTATATATTTTTTTTCATTAGTAAACCTTTTTTTTTTTTTTTTTTGTTATTGTATTACTCTGCTTCTTTCTTTCTTTTCTGCTTCCTTTCCGTTTTCTTTCTTTTCTTTTTCCTTCATCTCGTTGTTTTAGTCCTCTGTTTTTGTATTCCGTTATTTATTTTGCCGTTCCATGCATGTGTGTGTGTGTGTGTGTGTGTGTGTGTGTGTGTGTGTGTGTGTGTGTGTGCGAGTAATTACCGAATGTTTGTTTTGAAAGAAAAATACAGTTCTCTAATTGATACAGAAATTTCAGGTTTTATTTGTTTGTTGGGTTTCATGGCTGGTTCTACCTGTTGCGTGGGGGAAGTTTTGAGTGTTGTGTCTGTGTGTTGTGAGTCTCGGTTTGTCTTACTGTGTTACATCTAAGGGAAGAATTAATACAAAAAGACTGGCTGACTAATTGACTGAGAGAGAGAGAGAGAGAGAGAGAGAGAGAGAGATAAATGACAAGATAGATTTATAGCTGGTGAAACATTCCATCAAACTCTCTCTCTCTCTCTCTCTCTCTCTCTCTCTCTCTCTCTCTCTCTCTCTCTCTCTCTCTCTCTCTCTCTCTCTCTCTCTCTCTCTCTCTCTCTCTCTCTCTCTCTCTCTCTCTCTCTCTCTCTCTCTCTCTCTCTCTCTCTCTCTCTCTCTCTCTCTCTCTCTCTCTCTCTCTCTCTCTCTCTCTCTCTCTCTCTCTCTCTCTCTCTCTCTCTCTCTCTCTTACTCGTCTCACTCCATCTCTTGATCCGGCTCTTCTACATTCCCTTCCCTCTATCGCTCCTCTCCCTGCCCATCTCCCCTCCTCTCCTTCCCTATCTCCTTTCCTTTTTCCCTCCGTCTCTTCTGTTTTTCCCTCACTTAGCATTGACATTGTTTCTATTTCCTATCATCTCATCAAATTGTTTTTTTCTTTTCATTTATCTTAAACTCTTGATTTTTTTTTTTTTTTTGTGTGTGTGTTTGCTAACTATCTCGCTTTCTTCGTATTCCTCTACCTCTTCTTTCTTCTGCTTCCCGTTAGTTATTTTATGTTATTCTTATTTTCTAGTAAGTAGTAGTAGGAAAAGGAGATGGGAAAACACTTCATTAACTCACTAAACTTTATTTTCGACTTAAATCACCAGCTACACATCACATCTATAATTTCTTCACACGTGTTTATGGTTTGCATTAAATTGTTCTTCAGTCTGCTTACTATATACACAATTAGTCAAGTATGTGTTTTACATGAAGTGTATTTATCCATTCTTTCCATTCACGTTTTTTTTTCTCTCCCTTTTCCGTTTTCTCTTACCCTTTTTCTATTCATCCATCCATCAATCCATTCCTCTTACTTCCTATCCCTTGTCCATCCATATATACACTGATTTATCTTTGTTTTTTGTTTTTTTCTCTCTCTCTGTTACATCCATCCATCTGTCATTCCTCCCTTCTTTAACTTCTTCAAATGTTCCTGTCAATCCATCCATTTATTCTTATCTCTAAGCTTCTACCTCTTTCTCCACCCATATATCCATTCGTCTTTCTGTTTTCTGCTTTCTTTTTATTCCATTGCAGTTACATCCATCCATCCATCCATCATTCCTCCCTTGTCTTTAGTTTCTCCAAATGATTCAGCCACCCGTCCATTCTTCCTTCCTTCTTTTACTTTCTCCGTTCTTTTCCATCACCTTTCCCGTCCGTCACCACCCACCCACCGTCCCACCGTCTGTCCCTCTATCCCTCTGTCCCTCCCTCACACATCTCCAACCAACCAACCAACCTCTTGCCCAACTTCTCCGCAACACCTCTCCAGCATTTTGATGATGGATCTCTGGAAGTCCCATATTTCTCCGGAGATCAGCGTAGGTTTCCGCGACTACCCACCCACCCAAGTTTCTCCCTCGACAAGTTGTGATGAAAACTCTTCCTTCGAGCTGGCTGGCTGGATGGCTGGCTGGCTTGCTGGCTGGCTGGCTGGCTGGCTGGCTGGCTGGCGCGCGCGAGGCTCTGACGCCAAGAATGTGTGCAGCTCGGTGATAAGTTCTCAATATGTCGCCGTCGTCCTGCTGCCGCCCGTCCCCACGCACGTCGGCACTGACTTCTGCTTAGCTTTGGGTGTAGGGTGGTTGGGTGGGTAGGTGGATGGGTCGGTGGGGGGAAAGATGTTGTGGTGTGTGTTGGGTGGGGTTTGTACGAGTAGTGCATGTGCGGGATTTATGGTGAGTGTGGATGAGTGGATGTGTGTTTTTGATAAGTAAAACATGATGTGTGAGAGAGAGAGAGAGAGAGAGAGAGAGAGAGAGAGAGAGAGAGAGAGAGAGACGAAATATATGCGTGTGTGTATTGAATTAAAGTGGAATGGTGAAGGTTTATCAAAAGGTGAGCTAATTAACGAGTAGACGTGACTCCCATACCGCCATGCCACCAACTTAACCCAAAACTGCCACCGTGTCCCTACCGGCGCCACCCACAACACCACAACACCACAACGCCACCGACTCAAAGTTCACACAAGACACATGCATTCCAGGGGCGGCGGAGACCTGGAAAGGAAACAGGTGTGTGTGTGTGTGTGTGTGTGTGTGTGTGTGTGTGTGTGTGTGTGTGTGTGAAGCTGAACCCGTGCCATCCGAAGCCGAGGCCGGAGCTGCGGGTGCGGGAGGCGGACGGGAGGCGGGAGGGATGGACGGGAGGGCGGGAGACGCAGCAAAGTGTCGTATAATGGGTGAAGGTAGGACATGTGTTGGCAGTGATTGGTCCTTGCCCCCGCGTGCACCGCCATTATCCTCGCTAAACCATGAGGAACGGAGCCTCCCCCACACCCCGACACCCCGGCCCATCCCTCACAAACGGACGCTATTTGTGTTATGTAATTGATTTTAGTCATCTCTGCTCCCTACCTACCCTCCTCCCTCACCCGCCCACTCACTACTCACCATGCCCCTTCCCCCTCTTCCTCCTCCTCCTCTTCCTCCTCCTTCTCCTCCTCCTCCTCCTCCATCATCGTGAGCTCTACTCTGCGTCCATCATTTGGTCATGTTGTCCCAAGATGGAAAGGGAAAGGGAGAAATTGGAAAGGTAAGAGAAGGGAGAGAGATGTGGAGAGGGGAGCTGCTTCTGCTGCTACTGCTGCTGCTACCATCCTTGAGGGTGTAGCTTTGGGATCAACATTAATCAATTTCAGGTAGCACGTAATAACTTCGACCTTGATATCAGGTGTGGTGTAATTCATCTCGGTTGCCTGCTGGTCACCTAGCCAGTCTTCCCCATCACGGAGCGAACTCAGAGCTCATAGACCGATCTTCGGATAGGACTGAGACCACAACACACTCCATCCACCGGGAAAGCGAGGCCACAACCCCTCTAGTTACATCCCGTACCTATTTACTGCTAGGTGAACAGGGGCCACACATTAAGAGGCTTACCCATTTGCCTCGCCATTTCCCGGGACTCGAACCCGGCCCTCTCGATTGCGAGTCGAGCGTGCTAACCACTACACTACGCGGTGTGTGTGTGTGTGTGTGTGTTTCACTGTTTGATCTGCTGCAGTCTCTGATGAGATAGCCAGACGTTACCCTACGGAACGAGCTCAGAGCTCATTATTTCCGATCTTCGGATAGGCCTGAGACCAGGCACACACCACACACCGGGACAACAAGGTCACAACTCCTCGATTTACATCCCGTACCTACTCACTGCTAGGTGAACAGGGGCTACACGTGAAAGGAGATACACCCAAATATCTCCACCCGGCCGGGGAATCGAACCCCAGTCCTCTGGCTTGTGAAGCCAGCGCTCTAACCACTGAGCTACCGGGCGTGTGTGTGTGTGTGTGTGTGTGTGTGTGTGTGTGTGTGTGCGTGTGTGAGAGCTTGATGTGTCGTTCCATTTACTTCTATGAGCAGTGATAATTTGTATACAGCCTTTCACCTGTCAGTGTATATGATGATTCCACACGTGTCTCGTAACACTCACCAGAAGGTTTGCAATTTAGATCATCAAAACTCCACTCACTATTATAACTACTCCTACGGCAATATTCAGAAACGTCTTGATATCTCACCACGACAAATTTCCAAGGCCACAGATACAACTAGCCGGGATTTCAAGACAGTTTTCCCTCTTAATAAACTAGAAATAAAAGTACTAAAAAAAAAAAACATGAGTAACTTTAGCAAGAGCCCTTGGAAATTGTCGGCGTGAGTGAGCAGAGTTTCTGAATACGAGTCCTCCTCCTCCTCCTCCTCCTCCTACTACTACTACTACTACTACTACTACTACTACTACTACTACTACTACTACTACTTCTGCGTACTGCTACTACTACTACTGCGTACTACTACTATTATTACTACGATTACTAATACTACCACCCTTCTCCTCCTCCTCCTCCTCCTCCTCCTGCTCCTTTTCCTCCTAATGCTAATACAACTGCTACACACACACTCACACTCACACACACACACACACACACACACACACACACACACACACACACACACACACACACACACACACACACACACACACACACACTGCAATATCAGCGGCACGAGACACCTGCACCCCGACAATGGCCCGCAGACCCTCGCCGGAAAATTAAACCTTGAAGGAAGAACTGTTGTTGTGGTGCTCTTGGTGAGGACAAGGGAAGGGCGGCAGGGGATAGCATGGGGAGGGGGAGGTCGGGATGAGACAGAGAAAAGCAGAGAAAGAGACTAGATGAGGAGGTGCTGACGGTGCGGAGGAGGAGGAGGAGGAGAAGGAAGAGGGGGAGGAAGAGGAAGAGGTGGGGGCGGGAGTAGTGGTAAAGAAGATGGTGGTGAAATAGAAAGAAGACTGATGAATCCAAGTCTCTCTCTCTCTCTCTCTCTCTCTCTCTCTCTCTCTCTCTCTCTCTCTCTCTCTCTCTCTCTCTCGTCCAGGGCAAGTACAAAAAGCCATAACTAACGTCATTATTCATCAGCGTGCTCTGATAAAAAGAAATATATATATAACCGTATGTTCTCCCTCTATTTATATTATTTGCCTTCATTTACAACAGCAAAATCCTCCACAAAAAAGGATTCTTGTTAGTGTAGAAACCCGAACGAACTGCGTACATTATTAAATATATAGGTATGCTAAATTAATTAAAAAATATATATACATACACAGTTGTTGGATTACGAGGCTGATATCTTTTTAATGGACAGAGAGAGAGAGAGAGAGAGAGAGAGAGAGAGAGAGAGAGGAGAATCTGTACACTACATACGTAAATAACTATATAAATTGATGGCACGGCTTGTACATATATCACTGTGTATCACGAGAGGGAAATGTACGTACGGGTGGCTGACAAAGATAAAAGTACTCAGTAATAGAACGCTGGGAAAAGTTAAAAATAGTACTAGTAGTAGTAGTAGTAGTAGTAGTATAGTAGTAGTAATAGCAGTAGTAGTAGTAGTAGTAGTAGTAGTAGTAGTAGTAGTAGTAGTAGTAGTAGTAGTAGTAGTAGTAGTAGTAGTAGTAGTAGTAGTAGTAGTAATAGCAGCAGTAGTAGAAGTAATAGTAATAATACCACTAATGCATCTCTGCACAAAAAACCTGTAAAATATTGTGTCTTTCTTCATAAAAATCCTCATAGTAAGTTCAGAAAAGAAATAGACAAGTTGGACACAGAGACTTTTCCTTCAACCCATAGCGAGTTCATTAATTCACACGTCACCTGCCACTCGCCTCCAGCTCCTCCACGTGATCTGACTGTGTGAAAATAAAAGTACAACCGCGAAGACATTTGATAAACTCGATCTTTCAGAGGTACACTTCGAAAAAATGTATTGAAAAACTTACATTAGACAGTAAGTTAGTTGTTTGCGTCTGTCGTAGCAAGGTAGATGAAGATGTAGAGATCATATTGAGTTGAATTGTTAAGGAGGCGAAGCATGGACCAGTTCACTTGATTCTTAATTTCTTCAATAGTGGGACATATTTTTACCTTGAAATTAGTGTACGATTAGACCATTTTATTGACATTAGGAAGGGTCTATGGAGGCCAGAAGATAAATAACCCCCGTCTTTAATGAGTTTCTGAAGCTGTGTAAAATCACCAAATAGTAACCAGAATGAGTATGGAAACGCGTCATGGTACTAAAACTTACATAGAAAAATACTAAATATCTAAGTTGTTTTTGTTGTACTTTTTGTTAGGACTTTATTAGTGAATTTTATTAATATATTTGTTTTATTTTTGTTTGCATATTTTTCGTCATCGTAGTTCTCTCTCTCTCTCTCTCTCTCTCTCTCTCTCTCTCTCTCTCTCTCTCTCTCTCTCTCTCTCTCTCTCTGCAGCCACATCGTTCCGGCACTCAGAGCTGCCATAACGTTCCCGGCACACACTCACACACTCGGCCAACGCTCCCCGGTACAATGCTCACAAGCACATTAGGACCATCAGCCAGGTAATTCTGTGCAAATCGTTGTTTTATAGTCTGGTAACACTGCACGCTGCGGCCCGCCCTCCCTGATACTGGCGACTGGGCTTTTAACGCTATCATAACTTCATAAAGTCTTCGATAAACCTCCCTCGACTCCCACTATATGCTATGCCAGTTTGTTTTGTTGTGTTTGCACTTCCTGTTGATGATTTCTTTTTCTATTAGTAATAGTGATGTGTGGATCTGGTTTGGTTTAGTATACTATTCGTCATCGTGTCTGTCTTGTTTTAAATAAGAGCTTGTACTTCTAACGTTCTGGGTCTCATCTCTACTTCTTTACAGATAATAGCGGGTTTTTATCGAGGGTTTTCAATGCAAGAGTGTTTTCACAAATCTAGTGAGGGGTTGACAGGAATTCTGCCTCATCCATGATATAAACACGCATGAGAATCCAACTATCTTTTTTTGTGGTCTTATACATAGTATTAATGGGAGACGATTTTAAACACCTTTAATGCTGCAACACATTTTTACCATGATTTTTGGGTATAACTATACGATTTTATTTGCATTAAGAAGGCTCTATGGAGGTCAGAAGATTAATGGTCAGTCTTCACTATTTTAACCTCTTCATAAGTTTCTGAAGCTGTATAAAACCACCAAAGAGCCAAAGAGTAAGCAAAGTGAATACGGGAACGCTTCACAACACTGAAGAGGTTAAGAACATTGGCCAAGAATGTTTACCTTTTCACATACAGTTTCATAAGAGTCTGAAGGTTTGCCGCAGTGATTTTGTTCCTCCTATATATACCTCTGTAACGTTCACCTGCCTGCTACTTAAGGGAGACTGCGATGAGAGACACACCGCTTGTTGACCTTCAAAATTAGACTGTGTACCTTGTTGAGATGCCACTGATACAGAGGAACGGAGCGAGGGGAAGTGAGGGAAGCGTCTGAAGGAGAGAGAGAGAGAGAGAGAGAGAGAGAGAGAGAGAGAGAGATTGGGACGGAGGGAGGGATAGGTCTACAAGAAATTACTTATCTGCGTGTGGAATTAGCATGACGTCACACAGTCTGTACCACGGCCCCCCCACCCCCCTTTCAGACCCTGCCACTGACATCCTAGTGATATAGAGCATCCCCTCCCTCCTTTCGTCTCTCTCTCTCTCTCTCTCTCTCTCTCTCTCTCTCTCTCTCTCTCTCTCTCTCTCTCTCTCTCTCTGTCCTCCTTCCCCTCTCCTCTGCATTTATCATTTTCTTTCTGTTTTCTTTTTTTCATCTTTCATTCTCGTTAACCTAGTTTCTTCCTTCTCTTCCTTCTCTTTCTTCTTCTCATTTTCTTCTTTTCGTCTTCATCTCTTCCTTCTTCTACTTCTTCTTTTCTTCTTCTTCTTCTTTCCTCTTCTTCTTCTTCTTCCTCTTCTTCTTCTTCTTCTTCATCTTCTTCATCTTCATCTTCTTCTTCTTCATCTTCTTCTTCTTCTTCTTCTTCTTCTTCTTCTTCTTCTTCTTCTTCTTCTTCTTCTTCTTCTTTTTCCCCTTCCCCTTCCTCGTCCACATTCTCCTCCTCTTTTACCTCATCCACCACCATCACTACCACTTTCTTCGCCTCACCTCCTCCTCCCCCTCCTGATCCCCCTCCTCCTCCTCCTCCTTCTCTGACTTCCTCTTTACCCTCCTTGTCGTGCCTTAAGGGTCAGTATTTTTCTATTTTCCTGTGTGGTTTAGCCTCAGTTGAACTCTCTCATCTTTCACACCTTTTTTTTCAGCCCTCACACCTGTCAGCCGCACACCTTGCCGCGTCACTCTCGATTAGGAAAAATGAATTCAGTCACCTGCGCCCACCAACACCACCACCACCAACCACCACCACCATCACCACCACCACTACTGCCTCTCTCGCTAAGTAGTCTAACCTTTCTCTCTCTCTTTTTTTTTCTCTCTCTCTATCTCTATCTCTATCTCCCTATCTATCTATCTATCTATCTATCTATCTATCTATCTATCTCTCTATCTATCTATCTATCTATCTATCTAACTATCTATCTCTCTAATGCATTTTTCCTCGTCTTTCATCTTTTTTCAGTTTTCTTTTCTTTCATTATCCTCTCTCTCTCTCTCTCTCTCTCTCTCTCTCTCTCTCTCTCTCTCTCTCTCTCTCTCTCTCTCTCTCTCTCTCTCTCTCTCTCTGCGTTTTTCTCATCTTTTATCTTTTCAGTTTCTTACTTTCATTAGTCTATTCTCTCTCTCTCTCTCTCTCTCTCTCTCTCTCTCTCTCTCTCTCTCTCTCTCTCTCTCTCTCTCTCTCTCTCTCTCTCTCTCTCTCTCTCTCTCTCTCTCTCTCTCTCTCTCTCTCTCTCTCTCTCTCTCTCTCCCCCACCACTACCTACTTCTTCCTATCCTCCTCCTCCTCCTCCTCCTCCTCCTCCTCCTCCTCCTCCTCCTCCTCCTCCTTCCCATGCACCACCCCCCATCCACACACTCAGATTTCACGGCCCATTACCTCTGTTGGGTTACTGCCTCTTCCCAATTACCAGCACTGTGAATCAGCCACAGACATCGTTCTTGTGATTAAGCGATCTACGACCACGCTAGACTCAGGCTGGTGGGAGGGACAGACAAACAGATGCCTCCCGTCTTGATTTTTTTGCCCTTTCTCTCTTTCTCTCTTGTGTGTGATGGGTATAGTGTACGTGATGGCTGTGGTGAAGTATTATGAGAGGGAGTGTGGGAGAGAGGCATGGGATTGATGTATGCGTAGTTTAGGGTATGGAAGGAGGGAGAGAGAGAGGGAGAGAGGGAAGGGTGTGAGAATGTGGAGGGTCTGGCTGGCTGGCTGGTTGGCTGGTTGGCTGGCTGGTTGGCTGGGTTGGGTGTTGAAGGGTAAGGAATGATATAGTTTGGGAAGGGGAAAAAAATGTATGGATGCGACAGGGTGTGTGTCTGTGTCTGTTTTGTTATTATTCATGGTGAGAGAGAGAGAGAGAGAGAGAGAGAGAGAGAGAGAGAGAGAGATGTGTGTATATGTGTGTGTGTGTGTGTGTGTGTGTGTGTGTGTGTGTGTGTGTGTGTGTGTGTGTGTGTGTGTGTGTGTGTGTGTGTGTGTGTGTGTTCACTAATAGATCTCACCTGAACTAGCTCACTCAGGTGACGTGCGGTGTTGGGGTCCGTCGGGGGCTGGAGGGAGGTGTCATGGGGTGGGGAGGCATGTTGGCGTGAGGGGACGGGGAGGGAAATAGGGAGTGGCAGTGAATGTAGAGGGAGAAGAGAAGCGAGGAGCAAACTTCATGTTGATTCGTGTGGCTTTTCTGTTTACCGTGTAACACCTGGATTGACTCAGGGCTACAAAAGTGGTGGCTGGTAATTTGAAGGGCCTGCTAACGCTTTTAAAAGTGAATACTGGCATGTTTATGAAGGGGCACAGTTTAGTTGCACGAGATTTGGTCTTATCAGGTTGGTATCTGTGTGGCGCATTTGCATCTTATGAAAGTTACCTCAGT